>NC_088409.1:87707256-87754756 GCF_034236695.1 Oncorhynchus nerka | reverse complement strand
CTGGTTTGAAATAGAGGACATGTTGGGACCAGATTCCTCCAGTCTAGTACAGTCCCCTGGTTTGAAATAGAGGACATGTTGGGACCAGATGCCTCCAGTCTAATACAGTCCCCTGGTTTGGAATAGAGGACATGCTGGGACCAGATGTCTCCAGTCTAGTACAGTCCCCTGGTTTGAAATAGAGGACATGTTGGGACCAGATGCCTCCAGTCTAGTACAGTCCCCTAGTTTGAAATAGAGGACACGTTGGGACCAGATTCCTCCAGTCTAGTACAGTCCCCTAGTTTGAAATAGAGGACATGTTGGGACCAGATGCCTCCAGTCTAGTACAGTCCCCTAGTTTGAAATAGAGGACATGTTGGGACCAGATGCCTCCAGTCTAGTACAGTGACCTGGTTTGGAATAGAGGACATGTTGGGACCAGATGTCTCCAGTCTAGTACAGTCCCCTGGTTTGAAATAGAGGACATGTTGGGACCAGATTCCTCCAGTCTAGTACAGTCCCCTGGTTTGAAATAGAGGACATGTTGGGACCAGATGCATCCAGTCTAATACAGTCCCCTGGTTTGGAATAGAGGACATGCTGGGACCAGATGTCTCCAGTCTAGTACAGTCCCCTGGTTTGAAATAGAGGACATGTTGGGACCAGATGCCTCCAGTCTAGTACAGTCCCCTAGTTTGAAATAGAGGACATGTTGGGACCAGATTCCTCCAGTCTAGTACAGTCCCCTAGTTTGGAATAGAGAACATGTTGGGACCAGATGCCTCCAGTCTAGTACAATCCCCTGGTTTGAAATAGAGAACATGTTGGTACCACATGCCTCCAGTCTAGTACAATCCCCTAGTTTGAAATAGAGAACATGTTGGTACCACATGCCTCCAGTCTAGTACAATCCCCTGGTTTGAAATAGAGGACATGTTGGGACCAGATTCCTCCAGTCTAGTACAGTCCCCTGGTTTGAAATAGAGGACATGTTGGGACCAGATGCCTCCAGTCTAGTACAGTGACCTGGTTTGGAATAGAGGACATGTTGGGACCAGATGTCTCCAGTCTAGTACAGTCCCCTGGTTTGAAATAGAGGACATGTTGGGACCAGATTCCTCCAGTCTAGTACAGTCCCCTGGTTTGAAATAGAGGACATGTTGGGACCAGATGCATCCAGTCTAATACAGTCCCCTGGTTTGGAATAGAGGACATGCTGGGACCAGATGTCTCCAGTCTAGTACAGTCCCCTGGTTTGAAATAGAGGACATGTTGGGACCAGATGCCTCCAGTCTAGTACAGTCCCCTAGTTTGAAATAGAGGACATGTTGGGACCAGATGCCTCCAGTCTAGTACAGTCACCTAGTTTGAAATAGAGGACATGTTGGTACCACATGCCTCCAGTCTAGTACAATCCCCTAGTTTGAAATAGAGGACATGTTGGGAACAGATTCCTCCAGTCTAGTACAGTCCCCTAGTTTGAAATAGAGGACATGTTGGTACCAGATGCCTCCAGTCTAGTACAGTCCCCTAGTTTGAAATAGAGGACATGTTGGGACTAGATTCCTCCAGTCTAGTACAATCCCCTAGTTTGAAATAGAGGACATGTTGGTACCAGATGCCTCCAGTCTAGTACAGTCCCCTAGTTTGAAATAGAGGACATGTTGGGACCAGATTCCTCCAGTCTAGTACAGTCCCCTAGTTTGAAATAGAGGACATGTTGGGACCAGATTCCTCCAGTCTAGTACAGTCCCCTGGTTTGAAGTGGAGGACATGTTGGGACCAGATGCCTCCAGTCTAGTACAATCCCCTAGTTTGAAATAGAGGACATGTTGGGACCAGATTCCTCCAGTCTAGTACAATACCCTAGTTTGAAATAGAGGACATGTTGGGACCAGATTCCTCCAGTCTAGTACAGTCCCATGGTTTGAAATAGAGGACATGTTGGTACCAGATGCCTCCAGTCTAGTACAGTCCCCTAGTTTGAAATAGAGGACATGTTGGGACCAGATTCCTCCAGTCTAGTACAGTCCCCTGGTTTGAAGTGGAGGACATGTTGGGACCAGATTCCTCCAGTCTAGTACAGTCCCCTGGTTTGAAGTGGAGGACATGTTGGGACCAGATGCCTCCAGTCTAGTACAATCCCCTGGTTTGAAATAGAGGACATGTTGGGACCAGATTCCTCCAGTCTAGTACAGTCCCCTGGTTTGAAATAGAGGACATGTTGGGACCAGATGCCTCCAGTCTAGTACAGTGACCTGGTTTGGAATAGAGGACATGTTGGGACCAGATGTCTCCAGTCTAGTACAGTCCCCTAGTTTGGAATAGAGGACATGTTGGGACCAGATGTCTCCAGTCTAGTACAGTCCCCTGGTTTGAAATACAGGACATGTTGGGACCAGATTCCTCCAGTCTAGTACAGTCCCCTGGTTTGAAATAGAGGACATGTTGGGACCAGATGCCTCCAGTCTAATACAGTCCCCTGGTTTGGAATAGAGGACATGCTGGGACCAGATGTCTCCAGTCTAGTACAGTCCCCTGGTTTGAAATAGAGGACATGTTGGGACCAGATGCCTCCAGTCTAGTACAGTCCCCTAGTTTGAAATAGAGGACATGTTGGGACCAGATTCCTCCAGTCTAGTACAGTCCCCTAGTTTGAAATAGAGGACATGTTGGGACCAGATGCCTCCAGTCTAGTACAGTCCCCTAGTTTGAAATAGAGGACATGTTGGGACCAGATGCCTCCAGTCTAGTACAGTACCCTAGTTTGGAATAGAGGACATGTTGGGACCAGATGCCTCCAGTCTAGTACAGTCCCCTGGTTTGGAATAGAGGACATGCTGGGACCAGATGTCTCCAGTCTAGTACAGTCCCCTGGTTTGAAATAGAGGACATGTTGGGACCAGATGCCTCCAGTCTAGTACAGTCCCCTAGTTTGAAATAGAGGACATGTTGGGACCAGATGCCTCCATTCTAGTACAGTCACCTAGTTTGAAATAGAGGACATGTTGGTACCACATGCCTCCAGTCTAGTACAATCCCCTAGTTTGAAATAGAGGACATGTTGGGAACAGATTCCTCCAGTCTAGTACAGTCCCCTAGTTTGAAATAGAGGACATGTTGGGACCAGATTCCTCCAGTCTAGTACAGTCCCCTGGTTTGAAGTGGAGGACATGTTGGGACCAGATGCCTCCAGTCTAGTACAATCCCCTAGTTTGAAATAGAGGACATGTTGGTACCAGATGCCTCCAGTCTAGTACAGTCCCCTAGTTTGAAATAGAGGACATGTTGGGACCAGATTCCTCCAGTCTAGTACAGTCCCCTAGTTTGAAATAGAGGACATGTTGGGACCAGATTCCTCCAGTCTAGTACAGTCCCCTGGTTTGAAGTGGAGGACATGTTGGGACCAGATGCCTCCAGTCTAGTACAATCCCCTAGTTTGAAATAGAGGACATGTTGGGACCAGATGCCTCCAGTCTAGTACAGTCCCCTAGTTTGAAATAGAGGACATGTTGGGACCAGATGCCTCCATTCTAGTACAGTCACCTAGTTTGAAATAGAGGACATGTTGGTACCACATGCCTCCAGTCTAGTACAATCCCCTAGTTTGAAATAGAGGACATGTTGGGAACAGATTCCTCCAGTCTAGTACAGTCCCCTAGTTTGAAATAGAGGACATGTTGGGACCAGATTCCTCCATTCTAGTACAGTCCCCTGGTTTGAAGTGGAGGACATGTTGGGACCAGATGCCTCCAGTCTAGTACAATCCCCTAGTTTGAAATAGAGGACATGTTGGTACCAGATGCCTCCAGTCTAGTACAGTCCCCTAGTTTGAAATAGAGGACATGTTGGGACCAGATTCCTCCAGTCTAGTACAGTCCCCTAGTTTGAAATAGAGGACATGTTGGGACCAGATTCCTCCAGTCTAGTACAGTCCCCTGGTTTGAAGTGGAGGACATGTTGGGACCAGATGCCTCCAGTCTAGTACAATCCCCTAGTTTGAAATAGAGGACATGTTGGGACCAGATTCCTCCAGTCTAGTACAATACCCTAGTTTGAAATAGAGGACATGTTGGGACCAGATTCCTTCAGTCTAGTACAGTCCCCTGGTTTGAAATAGAGGACATGTTGGTACCAGATGCCTCCAGTCTAGTACAGTCCCCTAGTTTGAAATAGAGGACATGTTGGGACCAGATTCCTCCAGTCTAGTACAGTCCCCTAGTTTGAAATAGAGGACATGTTGGGACCAGATGTCTCCAGTCTAGTACAGTCCCCTGGTTTGAAATACAGGACATGTTGGGACCAGATTCCTCCAGTCTAGTACAGTCCCCTGGTTTGAAATAGAGGACATGTTGGGACCAGATGCCTCCAGTCTAATACAGTCCCCTGGTTTGGAATAGAGGACATGCTGGGACCAGATGTCTCCAGTCTAGTACAGTCCCCTGGTTTGAAATAGAGGACATGTTGGGACCAGATGCCTCCAGTCTAGTACAGTCCCCTAGTTTGCAATAGAGGACATGTTGGGACCAGATTCCTCCAGTCTAGTACAGTCCCCTGGTTTGAAATAGAGGACATGTTGGGACCAGATGCCTCCAGTCTAATACAGTCCCCTGGTTTGGAATAGAGGACATGCTGGGACCAGATGTCTCAGTCTAGTACAGTCCCTGGTTTGAAATAGAGGACATGTTGGGACCAGATGCCTCCAGTCTAGTACAGTCCCCTAGTTTGAAATAGTGGACATGTTGGTACCAGATTCCTCCAGTCTAGTACAGTCCCCTAGTTTGAAATAGAGGACATGTTGGGACCAGATGCCTCCAGTCTAGTACAGTACCCTAGTTTGGAATAGAGGACATGTTGGGACCAGATGCCTCCAGTCTAGTACAGTCCCCTAGTTTGAAATAGAGGACATGTTGGGACCAGATTCCTCCAGTCTAGTACAGTACCTAGTTTGGAATAGAGAACATGTTGGGACCAGATGCCCCCAGTCTAGTACAATCCCCTGGTTTGAAATAGAGAACATGTTGGTACCACATGCCTCCAGTCTAGTACAATCCCCTAGTTTGAAATAGAGAACATGTTGGTACCACATGCCTCCAGTCTAGTACAATCCCCTGGTTTGAAATAGAGGACATGTTGGGACCAGATTCCTCCAGTCTAGTACAGTCCCCTGGTTTGAAATAGAGGACATGTTGGGACCAGATGCCTCCAGTCTAGTACAGTGACCTGGTTTGGAATAGAGAACATGTTGGGACCAGATGTCTCCAGTCTAGTACATTCCCCTGGTTTGAAATAGAGGACATGTTGGGACCAGATTCCTCCAGTCTAGTACAGTCCCCTGGTTTGAAATAGAGGACATGTTGGGACCAGATGCCTCCAGTCTAATACAGTCCCCTGGTTTGGAATAGAGGACATGCTGGGACCAGATGTCTCCAGTCTAGTACAGTCCCCTGGTTTGAAATAGAGGACATGTTGGGACCAGATGCCTCCAGTCTAGTACAGTCACCTAGTTTGAAATAGAGGACATGTTGGTACCACATGCCTCCAGTCTAGTACAATCCCCTAGTTTGAAATAGAGGACATGTTGGGAACAGATTCCTCCAGTCTAGTACAGTCCCCGAGTTTGAAATAGAGGACATGTTGGTACCAGATGCCTCCAGTCTAGTACAGTCCCCTAGTTTGAAATAGAGGACATGTTGGGACTAGATTCCTCCAGTCTAGTACAATACCCTAGTTTGAAATAGAGGACATGTTGGGACCAGATTCCTCCAGTCTAGTACAGTCCCCTGGTTTGAAATAGAGGACATGTTGGGACCAGATGCCTCCAGTCTAGTACAGTCCCCTGGTTTGAAATAGAGGACATGTTGGGACCAGATGCCTCCAGTCTAGTACAGTCCCCTAGTTTGAAATAGAGGACATTTTGGGACCAGATGCCTCCAGTCTAGTACAGTCCCCTAGTTTGAAATAGAGGACATGTTGGGACCAGA
The DNA here is from genome assembly GCF_034236695.1 of Oncorhynchus nerka. Taxonomy (NCBI): domain Eukaryota; kingdom Metazoa; phylum Chordata; class Actinopteri; order Salmoniformes; family Salmonidae; genus Oncorhynchus; species Oncorhynchus nerka. The sequence goes on along the minus strand of NC_088409.1, from coordinate 87,748,790 downwards.
TTCCTCCAGTCTAGTACAGTCCCCTAGTTTGAAATAGAGGACATGTTGGGACCAGATTCCTCCAGTCTAGTACAATCCCCTAGTTTGAAATAGAGGACATGTTGGGACCAGATTCCTCCAGTCTAGTACAATCCCCTAGTTTGAAATAGAGGATATGTTGGGACCAGATGTCTCCAGTCTAGTACAGTCCCCTGGTTTGAAATAGAGGACATGTTGGGACCAGATGCCTCCAGTCTAGTACAGTCCCCTAGTTTGAAATAGAGGACATGTTGGGACCAGATGCCTCCATTCTAGTACAGTCACCTAGTTTGAAATAGAGGACATGTTGGTACCACATGCCTCCAGTCTAGTACAGTCCCCTAGTTTGAAATAGAGGACATGTTGGGACCAGATGCCTCCATTCTAGTACAGTCACCTAGTTTGAAATAGAGGACATGTTGGTACCACATGCCTCCAGTCTAGTACAATCCCCTAGTTTGAAATAGAGGACATGTTGGGACCAGATTCCTCCAGTCTAGTACAGTCCCCTGGTTTGAAGTGGAGGACATGTTGGGACCAGATGCCTCCAGTCTAGTACAATCCCCTAGTTTGAAATAGAGGACATGTTGGTACCAGATGCCTCCAGTCTAGTACAGTCCCCTAGTTTGAAATAGAGGACATGTTGGGACCAGATTCCTCCAGTCTAGTACAGTCCCCTAGTTTGAAATAGAGGACATGTTGGGACCAGATTCCTCCAGTCTAGTACAGTCCCCTGGTTTGAAGTGGAGGACATGTTGGGACCAGATGCCTCCAGTCTAGTACAATCCCCTAGTTTGAAATAGAGGACATGTTGGGACCAGATGCCTCCAGTCTAGTACAGTCCCCTAGTTTGAAATAGAGGACATGTTGGGACCAGATGCCTCCATTCTAGTACAGTCACCTAGTTTGAAATAGAGGACATGTTGGTACCACATGCCTCCAGTCTAGTACAATCCCCTAGTTTGAAATAGAGGACATGTTGGGAACAGATTCCTCCAGTCTAGTACAGTCCCCTAGTTTGAAATAGAGGACATGTTGGGACCAGATTCCTCCAGTCTAGTACAGTCCCCTGGTTTGAAGTGGAGGACATGTTGGGACCAGATGCCTCCAGTCTAGTACAATCCCTAGTTTGAAATAGAGGGACATGTTGGTACCAGATGCCTCCAGTCTAGTACAGTCCCCTAGTTTGAAATAGAGGACATGTTGGGACCAGATTCCTCCAGTCTAGTACAGTCCCCTAGTTTGAAATAGAGGACATGTTGGGACCAGATTCCTCCAGTCTAGTACAGTCCCCTGGTTTGAAGTGGAGGACATGTTGGGACCAGATGCCTCCAGTCTAGTACAATCCCCTAGTTTGAAATAGAGGACATGTTGGGACCAGATTCCTCCTGTCTAGTACAATACCCTAGTTTGAAATAGAGGACATGTTGGGACCAGATTCCTTCAGTCTAGTACAGTCCCCTGGTTTGAAATAGAGGACATGTTGGTACCAGATGCCTCCAGTCTAGTACAGTCCCCTAGTTTGAAATAGAGGACATGTTGGGACCAGATTCCTCCAGTCTAGTACAGTCCCCTAGTTTGAAATAGAGGACATGTTGGGACCAGATGTCTCCAGTCTAGTACAGTCCCCTGGTTTGAAATACAGGACATGTTGGGACCAGATTCCTCCAGTCTAGTACAGTCCCCTGGTTTGAAATAGAGGACATGTTGGGACCAGATGCCTCCAGTCTAATACAGTCCCCTGGTTTGGAATAGAGGACATGCTGGGACCAGATGTCTCCAGTCTAGTACAGTCCCCTGGTTTGAAATAGAGGACATGTTGGGACCAGATGCCTCCAGTCTAGTACAGTCCCCTAGTTTGCAATAGAGGACATGTTGGGACCAGATTCCTCCAGTCTAGTACAGTCCCCTGGTTTGAAATAGAGGACATGTTGGGACCAGATGCCTCCAGTCTAATACAGTCCCCTGGTTTGGAATAGAGGACATGCTGGGACCAGATGTCTCCAGTCTAGTACAGTCCCCTGGTTTGAAATAGAGGACATGTTGGGACCAGATGCCTCCAGTCTAGTACAGTCCCCTAGTTTGAAATAGTGGACATGTTGGTACCAGATTCCTCCAGTCTAGTACAGTCCCCTAGTTTGAAATAGAGGACATGTTGGGACCAGATGCCTCCAGTCTAGTACAGTACCCTAGTTTGGAATAGAGGACATGTTGGGACCAGATGCCTCCAGTCTAGTACAGTCCCCTAGTTTGAAATAGAGGACATGTTGGGACCAGATTCCTCCAGTCTAGTACAGTACCCTAGTTTGGAATAGAGAACATGTTGGGACCAGATGCCCCCAGTCTAGTACAATCCCCTGGTTTGAAATAGAGAACATGTTGGTACCACATGCCTCCAGTCTAGTACAATCCCCTAGTTTGAAATAGAGAACATGTTGGTACCACATGCCTCCAGTCTAGTACAATCCCCTGGTTTGAAATAGAGGACATGTTGGGACCAGATTCCTCCAGTCTAGTACAGTCCCCTGGTTTGAAATAGAGGACATGTTGGGACCAGATGCCTCCAGTCTAGTACAGTGACCTGGTTTGGAATAGAGAACATGTTGGGACCAGATGTCTCCAGTCTAGTACATTCCCCTGGTTTGAAATAGAGGACATGTTGGGACCAGATTCCTCCAGTCTAGTAGAGTCCCCTGGTTTGAAATAGAGGACATGTTGGGACCAGATGCCTCCAGTCTAATACAGTCCCCTGGTTTGGAATAGAGGACATGCTGGGACCAGATGTCTCCAGTCTAGTACAGTCCCCTGGTTTGAAATAGAGGACATGTTGGGACCAGATGCCTCCAGTCTAGTACAGTCACCTAGTTTGAAATAGAGGACATGTTGGTACCACATGCCTCCAGTCTAGTACAATCCCCTAGTTTGAAATAGAGGACATGTTGGGAACAGATTCCTCCAGTCTAGTACAGTCCCCGAGTTTGAAATAGAGGACATGTTGGTACCAGATGCCTCCAGTCTAGTACAGTCCCCTAGTTTGAAATAGAGGACATGTTGGGACTAGATTCCTCCAGTCTAGTACAATACCCTAGTTTGAAATAGAGGACATGTTGGGACCAGATTCCTCCAGTCTAGTACAGTCCCCTGGTTTGAAACAGAGGACATGTTGGGACCAGATGCCTCCAGTCTAGTACAGTCCCCTGGTTTGAAATAGAGGACATGTTGGGACCAGATGCCTCCAGTCTAGTACAGTCCCCTAGTTTGAAATAGAGGACATTTTGGGACCAGATGCCTCCAGTCTAGTACAGTCCCCTAGTTTGAAATAGAGGACATGTTGGGACCAGATTCCTCCAGTCTAGTACAGTCCCCTAGTTTGAAATAGAGGACATGTTGGGACCAGATTCCTCCAGTCTAGTACAATCCCCTAGTTTGAAATAGAGGACATGTTGGGACCAGATTCCTCCAGTCTAGTACAATCCCCTAGTTTGAAATAGAGGATATGTTGGGACCAGATGTCTCCAGTCTAGTACAGTCCCCTGGTTTGAAATAGAGGACATGTTGGGACCAGATGCCTCCAGTCTAGTACAGTCCCCTAGTTTGAAATAGAGGACATGTTGGGACCAGATGCCTCCATTCTAGTACAGTCACCTAGTTTGAAATAGAGGACATGTTGGTACCACATGCCTCCAGTCTAGTACAATCCCCTAGTTTGAAATAGAGGACATGTTGGGAACAGATTCCTCCAGTCTAGTACAGTCCCCTAGTTTGAAATAGAGGACATGTTGGTACCAGATGCCTCCAGTCTAGTACAGTCCCCTAGTTTGAAATAGAGGACATGTTGGGACTAAATTCCTCCAGTCTAGTACAATACCCTAGTTTGAAATAGAGGACATGTTGGGACCAGATGCCTCCAGTCTAGTACAGTCCCCTGGTTTGAAATAGAGGACATGTTGGGACCAGATTCCTCCAGTCTAGTACAGTCCCCTAGTTTGAAATAGAGGACATGTTGGGACCAGATTCCTCCAGTCTAGTACAATCCCCTAGTTTGAAATAGAGGACATGTTGGGACCAGATTCCTCCAGTCTAGTACAATCCCCTAGTTTGAAATAGAGGATATGTTGGGACCAGATGTCTCCAGTCTAGTACAGTCCCCTGGTTTGAAATAGAGGACATGTTGGGACCAGATGCCTCCAGTCTAGTACAGTCCCCTAGTTTGAAATAGAGGACATGTTGGGACCAGATGCCTCCAGTCTAGTACAGTCCCCTAGTTTGAAATAAAGGACATGTTGGGACCAGATTCCTCCAGTCTAGTACAGTCCCCTAGTTTGAAATAGAGGACATGTTGGGACTAGATTCCTCCAGTCTAGTACAATCCCCTAGTTTGATATAGAGGACATGTTGGTACCAGATGCCTCCAGTCTAGTACAGTCCCCTGGTTTGAAATAGAGGACATGTTGGGACCAGATTCCTCCAGTTTAGTACAGTCCCCTGGTTTGAAATAGAGGACATGTTGGGACCAGATGACTCCAGTCTAGTACAGTCCCCTGGTTTGAAAGAGAGGACATGTTGGGACCAGATGCCTCCAGTCTAGTACAGTCCCCTAGTTTGAAATAGAGGACATGTTGGGACCAGATGCCTCCAGTCTAGTACAGTCCCCTAGTTTGAAATAGAGGACATGTTGGGACCAGATTCCTCCAGTCTAGTACAGTCCCCTGGTTTGAAATAGAGGACATGTTGGGAACAGATTCCTCCAGTCTAGTACAGTCCCCTAGTTTGAAATAGAGGACTTGTTGGGACCAGATGCCTCCAGTCTAGTACAGTCCCCTGGTTTGAAATAGAGGACATGTTGGGACCAGATGCCTCCAGTCTAGTACAGTCCCCTGGTTTGAAATAGAGGACATGTTGGGACCAGATGCCTCCAGTCTAGTACAGTCCCCTGGTTTGGAGCTACAGGATCAGAGACAGCGGAGATGTGTGTGGGGGAATAGTAACTGAAGTCTGGACAGTGACAGTAGGCCACTGTCACATGTAGCTTATTATAATGTTAACTCCTGCAGAATTAAGTGTTTCTTGTAGTAAAATCCTAAACCAAATGTTCATTTTGTCTCGGGAACAGGTGTGGAGAAAGGGGATTGTTTTCTATCAGGATCTTGAGAGAATGTTAATGCGCAATTAAGTCTATTGTGTCAAAAAAAATGGAATGTGGTACATTATTCCTAGCACACAATGCAACATGAAGTTTATTACTCTTCAAACAGTTTGCGCTCCAGCAGGTATATCTCACTGGTCACCCCCAAAGCCAACACCTCAAATGGCCGCCTTTCCTTCCAGTTCTCTGCTTTTGCAGATTAACACTGGAGTGATAAATGATCAGATGGTCATGTACAGGTAGAGATATTGGTGTGCAAAAGAGCAGAAAAGTAAATAAATATAAACAGTATGGGGATGAGGTAGGTAAAAATGGGTGGGCTATTTACCGATAGACTATGTACAGCTGCAGCGATCGGTTAGCTGCTCAGATAGCAGATGTTTGAAGTTGGTGAGGGAGATAAAAGTCTCCAACTTCAGCGATTTTTGCAATTCGTTCCAGTCAAAGGCAGCAGAGAACTGGAACGAAAGGCGGCCAAATGAGGTGTTGGCTTTAGGGATGATCAGTGAGATACACCTGCTGGAGCGCGTGCTATGGGTGGGTGTTGCCATCGTGACCAGTGAACTGAGATAAGGCGGAGCTTTACCTAGCATGGACTTGTAGATGACCTGGAGCCAGTGGGTCTGGCGACGAATATGTAGCGAGGGCCAGCCGACTAGAGCATACAGGTCGCAGTGGTGGGCGGTATAAGGTGCTTTAGTGCCAAAACGGATGGCACTGTGATAAACTGCATCCAGTTTGCTGAGTAGAGTGTTGGAAGCAATTTTGTAGATGACATCGCCGAAGTCGAGGATCGGTAGGATAGTCAGTTTTACTAGGGTAAGTTTGGCAGCGTGAGTGAAGGAGGCTTTGTTGCGGAATAGAAAGCCGACTCTAGATTTCATTTTCAATTGGAGATGTTTGATATGAGTCTGGAAGGAGAGTTTACAGTCTAGCCAGACACCTAGGTACTTATAGATGTCCACATATTCAAGGTCGGAACCATCCAGGGTGGTGATGCTAGTCAAGCGTGCGGGTGCAGGCAGTGAACGGTTGAAAAGCATGCATTTGGTTTTACTAGCGTTTAAGAGCAGTTGGAGGCCACGGAAGGAGTGTTGTATGGCATTGAAGCTCGTTTGGAGGTTAGATGGCACAGTGTCCAAGGACGGGCCGGAAGTATATATATAGAATGGTGTCGTCTGTGTAGAGGTGGATCAGGGAATCGCCGGCAGCAAGAGCAACATCAGTGATATATACAGAGAAAAGAGTCGGCCCGAGAATTGAACCCTGTGGCACCCCCTTAGAGACTGCCAGAGGACCGGACAGCATGCCCTCCGATTTGACACACTGAACTCTGTCTGCAAAGTAGTTGGTGAACCAGGCAAGGCAGTCATCAGAAAAACCGAGGCTACTGAGTCTGCCGATAAGAATATGGTGATTGACCGAGTCGAAAGCCTTGGCAAGGTCGATGAAGACGGCTGCACAGTACTGTCTTTTAACGATGGCGGTTATGATACCATTTAGTACCTTGAGCGTGACTGAGGTGCACCCGTGACTGGCTCGGAAACCAGATTGCACAGCGGAGAAGGAACGGTGGGATTCGAGATCCGGAGACACCTGAAACCCCACCTCTTTCAGGAATACCTAGGATAGGATAAAGTAATCCTTCTCACCCCCCCCCCCTTAAATATTTTAAGATTTAAATGTGTACGTGTACAGTAGGTGTGTAGATTTTAGATTTAGATGCACTATTGTAAAGTGGCTGTTCCACTGGATGTCTTAAGGTGAACGCACCAATTTGTAAGTCGCTCTGGATAAGAGCGTCTGCTAAATGACTTAAATGTAATGTAAATGAGATGGTCAGTGACCTGTTTGTTGACTTGGCTTTCGAAGACCTTAGATAGGCAGGGCAGAATGGATATAGGTCTGTAACAGTTTGGGTCCAGGGTGTCTCCCCCTTTGAAGAGGGGGATGACTGCGGCAGCTTTCCAATCCCTGGGGATCTCAGACGATATGAAAGAGAGGTTGAACAGGCTGGTAATAGGGGTTGCGACAATGGCGGCGGATAGTTTCAGAAATAGAGGGTCCAGCTTGTCAAGCCCAGCTGATTTGTACGGGTCCACATCCTCATCTGCACATCTATCACTCCAGTGTAAATTGCTAAATTGTAATTACTTCACCACTATTGGCCTATTTATTGCCTTACCTCCTTACTTCATTTGCACACACTGTATACAGATTTTTCTATTGTGTTCTTGACTGTACGTTTGTTTATGTGTAACTCTGTGTTGTTGTTTATGTCGCACTGCTTTGCTTTATCTTGACCAGGTCACAGTTGTAAATGAGAACTTGTTCTCAACTGGCCTACCTGGTTAAATAAAGGTGTTCTCAACTGGCCTACCTGGTTAAATAAAGGTGTTCTCAACTGGCCTACCTGGTTAAATAAAGGTGTTCTCAACTAGCCTACCTGGTTAAATAAAGGTGTTCTCAACTGGCCTACCTGGTTAAATAAAGGTGTTCTCAACTGGCCTACCTGGTTAAATAAAGGTGTTCTCAACTGGCCTACCTGGTTAAATAAAGGTGTTCTCAACTAGCCTACCTGGTTAAATAAAGGTGTTCTCAACTGGCCTACCTGGTTAAATAAAGGTGTTCTCAACTGGCCTATCTGGTTAAATACTCAACTAGCCTACCTGGTTAAATAAAGGTGTTCTCAACTAGCCTACCTGGTTAAATAAAGGTGTTCTCAACTAGCCTACCTGGTTAAATAAAGGTGTTCTCAACTGGCCTACCTGGTTAAATAAAGGTGTTCTCAACTGGCCTACCTGGTTAAATAAAGGTGTTCTCAACTAGCCTACCTGGTTAAATAAAGGTGTTCTCAACTAGCCTACCTGGTTAAATAAAGGTGTTCTCAACTGGCCTACCTGGTTAAATAAAGGTGTTCTCAACTAGCCTACCTGGTTAAATAAAGGTGTTCTCAACTAGCCTACCTGGTTAAATAAAGGTGTTCTCAACTAGCCTACCTGGTTAAATAAAGGTGTTCTCAACTGGCCTACCTGGTTAAATAAAGGTGTTCTCAACTAGCCTACCTGGTTAAATAAAGGTGTTCTCAACTGGCCTACCTGGTTAAATAAAGGTGTTCTCAACTAGCCTACCTGGTTAAATAAAGGTGTTCTCAACTGGCCTACCTGGTTAAATAAAGGTGTTCTCAACTAGCCTACCTGGTTAAATAAAGGTGTTCTCAACTGGCCTACCTGGTTAAATAAAGGTGTTCTCAACTGGCCTACCTGGTTAAATAAAGGTGTTCTCAACTGGCCTACCTGGTTAAATAAAGGTGTTCTCAACTGGCCTACCTGGTTAAATAAAGGTGTTCTCAACTAGCCTACCTGGTTAAATAAAGGTGTTCTCAACTGGCCTACCTGGTTAAATAAAGGTGTTCTCAACTGGCCTACCTGGTTAAATAAAGGTGTTCTCAACTGGCCTACCTGGTTAAATAAAGGTGTTCTCAACTAGCCTACCTGGTTAAATAAAGGTGTTCTCAACTAGCCTACCTGGTTAAATAAAGGTGTTCTCAACTGGCCTACCTGGTTAAATAAAGGTGTTCTCAACTGGCCTACCTGGTTAAATAAAGGTGTTCTCAACTGGCCTACCTGGTTAAATAAAGGTGTTCTCAACTGGCCTACCTGGTTAAATAAAGGTGTTCTCAACTGGCCTACCTGGTTAAATAAAGGTGTTCTCAACTGGCCTACCTGGTTAAATAAAGGTGTTCTCAACTGGCCTACCTGGTTAAATAAAGGTGTTCTCAACTGGCCTACCTGGTTAAATAAAGGTGTTCTCAACTGGCCTACCTGGTTAAATAAAGGTGTTCTCAACTGGCCTACCTGGTTAAATAAAGGTGTTCTCAACTGGCCTACCTGGTTAAATAAAGGTGTTCTCAACTGGCCTACCTGGTTAAATAAAGGTGTTCTCAACTAGCCTACCTGGTTAAATAAAGGTGTTCTCAACTGGCCTACCTGGTTAAATAAAGGTGTTCTCAACTGGCCTACCTGGTTAAATAAAGGTGTTCTCAACTGGCCTACCTGGTTAAATAAAGGTGTTCTCAACTGGCCTACCTGGTTAAATAAAGGTGTTCTCAACTGGCCTACCTGGTTAAATAAAGGTGTTCTCAACTGGCCTACCTGGTTAAATAAAGGTGTTCTCAACTAGCCTACCTGGTTAAATAAAGGTGTTCTCAACTGGCCTACCTGGTTAAATAAAGGTGTTCTCAACTGGCCTACCTGGTTAAATAAAGGTGTTCTCAACTGGCCTACCTGGTTAAATAAAGGTGTTCTCAACTAGCCTACCTGGTTAAATAAAGGTGTTCTCAACTGGCCTACCTGGTTAAATAAAGGTGTTCTCAACTGGCCTACCTGGTTAAATAAAGGTGTTCTCAACTGGCCTACCTGGTTAAATAAAGGTGTTCTCAACTGGCCTACCTGGTTAAATAAAGGTGTTCTCAACTGGCCTACCTGGTTAAATAAAGGTGTTCTCAACTGGCCTACCTGGTTAAATAAAGGTGTTCTCAACTGGCCTACCTGGTTAAATAAAGGTGTTCTCAACTGGCCTACCTGGTTAAATAAAGGTGTTCTCAACTGGCCTACCTGGTTAAATAAAGGTGTTCTCAACTGGCCTACCTGGTTAAATAAAGGTGTTCTCAACTAGCCTACCTGGTTAAATAAAGGTGTTCTCAACTGGCCTACCTGGTTAAATAAAGGTGTTCTCAACTGGCCTACCTGGTTAAATAAAGGTGTTCTCAACTGGCCTACCTGGTTAAATAAAGGTGTTCTCAACTGGCCTACCTGGTTAAATAAAGGTGTTCTCAACTGGCCTACCTGGTTAAATAAAGGTGTTCTCAACTGGCCTACCTGGTTAAATAAAGGTGTTCTCAACTGGCCTACCTGGTTAAATAAAGGTGTTCTCAACTAGCCTACCTGGTTAAATAAAGGTGTTCTCAACTGGCCTACCTGGTTAAATAAAGGTGTTCTCAACTGGCCTACCTGGTTAAATAAAGGTGTTCTCAACTGGCCTACCTGGTTAAATAAAGGTGTTCTCAACTGGCCTACCTGGTTAAATAAAGGTGTTCTCAACTGGCCTACCTGGTTAAATAAAGGTGTTCTCAACTGGCCTACCTGGTTAAATAAAGGTGTTCTCAACTGGCCTACCTGGTTAAATAAAGGTGTTCTCAACTGGCCTACCTGGTTAAATAAAGGTGTTCTCAACTAGCCTACCTGGTTAAATAAAGGTGTTCTCAACTGGCCTACCTGGTTAAATAAAGGTGTTCTCAACTGGCCTACCTGGTTAAATAAAGGTGTTCTCAACTGGCCTACCTGGTTAAATAAAGGTGTTCTCAACTGGCCTACCTGGTTAAATAAAGGTGTTCTCAACTAGCCTACCTGGTTAAATAAAGGTGTTCTCAACTAGCCTACCTGGTTAAATAAAGGTGTTCTCAACTGGCCTACCTGGTTAAATAAAGGTGTTCTCAACTGGCCTACCTGGTTAAATAAAGGTGTTCTCAACTAGCCTACCTGGTTAAATAAAGGTGTTCTCAACTGGCCTACCTGGTTAAATAAAGGTGTTCTCAACTAGCCTACCTGGTTAAATAAAGGTGTTCTCAACTGGCCTACCTGGTTAAATAAAGGTGTTCTCAACTAGCCTACCTGGTTAAATAAAGGTGTTCTCAACTGGCCTACCTGGTTAAATAAAGGTGTTCTCAACTAGCCTACCTGGTTAAATAAAGGTGTTCTCAACTGGCCTACCTGGTTAAATAAAGGTGTTCTCAACTGGCCTACCTGGTTAAATAAAGGTGTTCTCAACTGGCCTACCTGGTTAAATAAAGGTGTTCTCAACTGGCCTACCTGGTTAAATAAAGGTGTTCTCAACTGGCCTACCTGGTTAAATAAAGGTGTTCTCAACTGGCCTACCTGGTTAAATAAAGGTGTTCTCAACTAGCCTACCTGGTTAAATAAAGGTGTTCTCAACTGGCCTACCTGGTTAAATAAAGGTGTTCTCAACTAGCCTACCTGGTTAAATAAAGGTGTTCTCAACTGGCCTACCTGGTTAAATAAAGGTGTTCTCAACTGGCCTACCTGGTTAAATAAAGGTGTTCTCAACTAGCCTACCTGGTTAAATAAAGGTGTTCTCAACTGGCCTACCTGGTTAAATAAAGGTGTTCTCAACTGGCCTACCTGGTTAAATAAAGGTGTTCTCAACTGGCCTACCTGGTTAAATAAAGGTGTTCTCAACTGGCCTACCTGGTTAAATAAAGGTGTTCTCAACTGGCCTACCTGGTTAAATAAAGGTGTTCTCAACTGGCCTACCTGGTTAAATAAAGGTGTTCTCAACTGGCCTACCTGGTTAAATAAAGGTGTTCTCAACTGGCCTACCTGGTTAAATAAAGGTGTTCTCAACTGGCCTACCTGGTTAAATAAAGGTGTTCTCAACTAGCCTACCTGGTTAAATAAAGGTGTTCTCAACTGGCCTACCTGGTTAAATAAAGGTGTTCTCAACTGGCCTACCTGGTTAAATAAAGGTGTTCTCAACTGGCCTACCTGGTTAAATAAAGGTGTTCTCAACTGGCCTACCTGGTTAAATAAAGGTGTTCTCAACTAGCCTACCTGGTTAAATAAAGGTGTTCTCAACTGGCCTACCTGGTTAAATAAAGGTGTTCTCAACTGGCCTACCTGGTTAAATAAAGGTGTTCTCAACTGGCCTACCTGGTTAAATAAAGGTGTTCTCAACTAGCCTACCTGGTTAAATAAAGGTGTTCTCAACTGGCCTACCTGGTTAAATAAAGGTGTTCTCAACTGGCCTACCTGGTTAAATAAAGGTGTTCTCAACTAGCCTACCTGGTTAAATAAAGGTGTTCTCAACTGGCCTACCTGGTTAAATAAAGGTGTTCTCAACTGGCCTACCTGGTTAAATAAAGGTGTTCTCAACTAGCCTACCTGGTTAAATAAAGGTGTTCTCAACTGGCCTACCTGGTTAAATAAAGGTGTTCTCAACTAGCCTACCTGGTTAAATAAAGGTGTTCTCAACTGGCCTACCTGGTTAAATAAAGGTGTTCTCAACTGGCCTACCTGGTTAAATAAAGGTGTTCTCAACTGGCCTACCTGGTTAAATAAAGGTGTTCTCAACTGGCCTACCTGGTTAAATAAAGGTGTTCTCAACTAGCCTACCTGGTTAAATAAAGGTGTTCTCAACTGGCCTACCTGGTTAAATAAAGGTGTTCTCAACTGGCCTACCTGGTTAAATAAAGGTGTTCTCAACTGGCCTACCTGGTTAAATAAAGGTGTTCTCAACTGGCCTACCTGGTTAAATAAAGGTGTTCTCAACTGGCCTACCTGGTTAAATAAAGGTGTTCTCAACTGGCCTACCTGGTTAAATAAAGGTGTTCTCAACTGGCCTACCTGGTTAAATAAAGGTGTTCTCAACTGGCCTACCTGGTTAAATAAAGGTGTTCTCAACTAGCCTACCTGGTTAAATAAAGGTGTTCTCAACTGGCCTACCTGGTTAAATAAAGGTGTTCTCAACTGGCCTACCTGGTTAAATAAAGGTGTTCTCAACTGGCCTACCTGGTTAAATAAAGGTGTTCTCAACCAGCCTACCTGGTTAAATAAAGGTGTTCTCAACTGGCCTACCTGGTTAAATAAAGGTGTTCTCAACTGGCCTACCTGGTTAAATAAAGGTGTTCTCAACTGGCCTACCTGGTTAAATAAAGGTGTTCTCAACTAGCCTACCTGGTTAAATAAAGGTGTTCTCAACTAGCCTACCTGGTTAAATAAAGGTGTTCTCAACTAGCCTACCTGGTTAAATAAAGGTGTTCTCAACTGGCCTACCTGGTTAAATAAAGGTGTTCTCAACTGGCCTACCTGGTTAAATAAAGGTGTTCTCAACTAGCCTACCTGGTTAAATAAAGGTGTTCTCAACTGGCCTACCTGGTTAAATAAAGGTGTTCTCAACTGGCCTACCTGGTTAAATAAAGGTGTTCTCAACTGGCCTACCTGGTTAAATAAAGGTGTTCTCAACTAGCCTACCTGGTTAAATAAAGGTGTTCTCAACTGGCCTACCTGGTTAAATAAAGGTGTTCTCAACTAGCCTACCTGGTTAAATAAAGGTGTTCTCAACTGGCCTACCTGGTTAAATAAAGGTGTTCTCAACTAGCCTACCTGGTTAAATAAAGGTGTTCTCAACTGGCCTACCTGGTTAAATAAAGGTGTTCTCAACTGGCCTACCTGGTTAAATAAAGGTGTTCTCAACTGGCCTACCTGGTTAAATAAAGGTGTTCTCAACTGGCCTACCTGGTTAAATAAAGGTGTTCTCAACTGGCCTACCTGGTTAAATAAAGGTGTTCTCAACTGGCCTACCTGGTTAAATAAAGGTGTTCTCAACTGGCCTACCTGGTTAAATAAAGGTGTTCTCAACTGGCCTACCTGGTTAAATAAAGGTGTTCTCAACTGGCCTACCTGGTTAAATAAAGGTGTTCTCAACTGGCCTACCTGGTTAAATAAAGGTGTTCTCAACTAGCCTACCTGGTTAAATAAAGGTGTTCTCAACTGGCCTACCTGGTTAAATAAAGGTGTTCTCAACTGGCCTACCTGGTTAAATAAAGGTGTTCTCAACTAGCCTACCTGGTTAAATAAAGGTGTTCTCAACTGGCCTACCTGGTTAAATAAAGGTGTTCTCAACTGGCCTACCTGGTTAAATAAAGGTGTTCTCAACTGGCCTACCTGGTTAAATAAAGGTGTTCTCAACTGGCCTACCTGGTTAAATAAAGGTGTTCTCAACTGGCCTACCTGGTTAAATAAAGGTGTTCTCAACTGGCCTACCTGGTTAAATAAAGGTGTTCTCAACTAGCCTACCTGGTTAAATAAAGGTGTTCTCAACTGGCCTACCTGGTTAAATAAAGGTGTTCTCAACTGGCCTACCTGGTTAAATAAAGGTGTTCTCAACTGGCCTACCTGGTTAAATAAAGGTGTTCTCAACTGGCCTACCTGGTTAAATAAAGGTGTTCTCAACTAGCCTACCTGGTTAAATAAAGGTGTTCTCAACTGGCCTACCTGGTTAAATAAAGGTGTTCTCAACTGGCCTACCTGGTTAAATAAAGGTGTTCTCAACTGGCCTACCTGGTTAAATAAAGGTGTTCTCAACTAGCCTACCTGGTTAAATAAAGGTGTTCTCAACTGGCCTACCTGGTTAAATAAAGGTGTTCTCAACTGGCCTACCTGGTTAAATAAAGGTGTTCTCAACTGGCCTACCTGGTTAAATAAAGGTGTTCTCAACTAGCCTACCTGGTTAAATAAAGGTGTTCTCAACTGGCCTACACTCCTGGTTAAACAAAGGTGTTCTCAACTGGCCCTATAAATAAAGGTGTTCTCAACTAGCCTACCTGGTTAAATAAAGGCAGTTCTCAACTAGCCTACCTGGTTAAATAAAGGTGTTCTCAACTAGCCTACCTGGTTAAATAAAGGTGTTCTCAACTGGCCTACCTGGTTAAATAAAGGTGTTCTCAACTGGCCTACCTGGTTAAATAAAGGTGTTCTCAACTAGCCTACCTGGTTAAATAAAGGTGTTCTTGGCCTACCTGGTTAATAAAGGTGTTCTCAACTGGCCTACCTGGTTAAATAAAGGTGTTCTCAACTGGCCTACCTGGTTAAATAAAGGTGTTCTCAACTAGCCTACCTGGTTAAATAAAGGTGTTCTCAACTGGCCTACCTGGTTAAATAAAGGTGTTCTCAACTAGCCTACCTGGTTAAATAAAGGTGTTCTCAACTGGCCTACCTGGTTAAATAAAGGTGTTCTCAACTAGCCTACCTGGTTAAATAAAGGTGTTCAACTGGCCTACCTGGTTAAATAAAGGTGTTCTCAACTGGCCTACCTGGTTAAATAAAGGTGTTCTCAACTAGCCTACCTGATTAAATAAAGGTGTTCTCAACTAGCCTACCTTGGTTAAATAAAGGTGTTCTCAACTGGCCTACCTGGTTAAATAAAGGTGTTCTCAACTGGCCTACCTGGTTAAATAAAGGTGTTCTCAACTGGCCTACCTGGTTAAATAAAGGTGTTCTCAACTGGCCTACCTGGTTAAATAATAAAGGTGTTCTCAACTAGCCTACCTGGTTAAATAAAGGTGTTCTCAACTAGCCTACCTGGTTAAATAAAGGTGTTCTCAACTGGCCTACCTGGTTAAATAAAGGTGTTCTCAACTGGCCTACCTTGGTTAAATAAAGGTGTTCTCAACTAGCCTACCTGGTTAAATAAAGGTGTTCTCAACTGGCCTACCTGGTTAAATAAAGGTGTTCTCAACTAGCCTACCTGGTTAAATAAAGGTGTTCTCAACTGGCCTACCTGGTTAAATAAAGGTGTTCTCAACTAGCCTACCTGGTTAAATAAAGGTGTCTCAACTGGCCTACCTGGTGAAATAAAGGTGTTCTCAACTAGCCTACCTGGTTAAATAAAGGTGTTCTCAACTGGCCTACCTGGTTAAATAAAGGTGTTCTCAACTAGCCTACCTGGTTAAATAAAGGTGTTCTCAACTAGCCTACCTGGTTAAATAAAGGTGTTCTCAACTAGCCTACCTGGTTAAATAAAGGTGTTCTCAACTGGCCTACCTGGTTAAATAAAGGTGTTCTCAACTGGCCTACCTGGTTAAATAAAGGTGTTCTCAACTAGCCTACCTGGTTAAATAAAGGTGTTCTCAACTGGCCTACCTGGTTAAATAAAGGTGTTCTCAACTAGCCTACCTGGTTAAATAAAGGTGTTCTCAACTGGCCTACCTGGTTAAATAAAGGTGTTCTCAACTAGCCTACCTGGTTAAATAAAGGTGTTCTCAACTGGCCTACCTGGTTAAATAAAGGTGTTCTCAACTGGCCTACCTGGTTAAATAAAGGTGTTCTCAACTAGCCTACCTGGTTAAATAAAGGTGTTCTCAACTGGCCTACCTGGTTAAATAAAGGTGTTCTCAACTGGCCTACCTGGTTAAATAAAGGTGTTCTCAACTAGCCTACCTGGTTAAATAAAGGTGTTCTCAACTGGCCTACCTGGTTAAATAAAGGTGTTCTCAACTGGCCTACCTGGTTAAATAAAGGTGTTCTCAACTGGCCTACCTGGTTAAATAAAGGTGTTCTCAACTAGCCTACCTGGTTAAATAAAGGTGTTCTCAACTGGCCTACCTGGTTAAATAAAGGTGTTCTCAACTGGCCTACCTGGTTAAATAAAGGTGTTCTCAACTAGCCTACCTGGTTAAATAAAGGTGTTCTCAACTGGCCTACCTGGTTAAATAAAGGTGTTCTCAACTAGCCTACCTGGTTAAATAAAGGTGTTCTCAACTGGCCTACCTGGTTAAATAAAGGTGTTCTCAACTAGCCTACCTGGTTAAATAAAGGTGTTCTCAACTGGCCTACCTGGTGAAATAAAGGTGTTCTCAACTAGCCTACCTGGTTAAATAAAGGTGTTCTCAACTGGCCTACCTGGTTAAATAAAGGTGTTCTCAACTAGCCTACCTGGTTAAATAAAGGTGTTCTCAACTGGCCTACCTGGTTAAATAAAGGTGTTCTCAACTGGCCTACCTGGTTAAATAAAGGTGTTCTCAACTAGCCTACCTGGTTAAATAAAGGTGTTCTCAACTGGCCTACCTGGTTAAATAAAGGTGTTCTCAACTGGCCTACCTGGTTAAATAAAGGTGTTCTCAACTGGCCTACCTGGTTAAATAAAGGTGTTCTCAACTGGCCTACCTGGTTAAATAAAGGTGTTCTCAACTAGCCTACCTGGTTAAATAAAGGTGTTCTCAACTAGCCTACCTGGTTAAATAAAGGTGTTCTCAACTGGCCTACCTGGTTAAATAAAGGTGTTCTCAACTGGCCTACCTGGTTAAATAAAGGTGTTCTCAACTAGCCTACCTGGTTAAATAAAGGTGTTCTCAACTGGCCTACCTGGTTAAATAAAGGTGTTCTCAACTAGCCTACCTGGTTAAATAAAGGTGTTCTCAACTGGCCTACCTGGTTAAATAAAGGTGTTCTCAACTAGCCTACCTGGTTAAATAAAGGTGTTCTCAACTGGCCTACCTGGTGAAATAAAGGTGTTCTCAACTAGCCTACCTGGTTAAATAAAGGTGTTCTCAACTGGCCTACCTGGTTAAATAAAGGTGTTCTCAACTAGCCTACCTGGTTAAATAAAGGTGTTCTCAACTAGCCTACCTGGTTAAATAAAGGTGTTCTCAACTAGCCTACCTGGTTAAATAAAGGTGTTCTCAACTGGCCTACCTGGTTAAATAAAGGTGTTCTCAACTGGCCTACCTGGTTAAATAAAGGTGTTCTCAACTAGCCTACCTGGTTAAATAAAGGTGTTCTCAACTGGCCTACCTGGTTAAATAAAGGTGTTCTCAACTAGCCTACCTGGTTAAATAAAGGTGTTCTCAACTGGCCTACCTGGTTAAATAAAGGTGTTCTCAACTAGCCTACCTGGTTAAATAAAGGTGTTCTCAACTGGCCTACCTGGTTAAATAAAGGTGTTCTCAACTGGCCTACCTGGTTAAATAAAGGTGTTCTCAACTAGCCTACCTGGTTAAATAAAGGTGTTCTCAACTGGCCTACCTGGTTAAATAAAGGTGTTCTCAACTGGCCTACCTGGTTAAATAAAGGTGTTCTCAACTAGCCTACCTGGTTAAATAAAGGTGTTCTCAACTGGCCTACCTGGTTAAATAAAGGTGTTCTCAACTGGCCTACCTGGTTAAATAAAGGTGTTCTCAACTAGCCTACCTGGTTAAATAAAGGTGTTCTCAACTGGCCTACCTGGTTAAATAAAGGTGTTCTCAACTGGCCTACCTGGTTAAATAAAGGTGTTCTCAACTAGCCTACCTGGTTAAATAAAGGTGTTCTCAACTGGCCTACCTGGTTAAATAAAGGTGAAATAAAACATTTTAAAAAATAAAGAAAAGACCTACAGTTTTTGCATTTTGTTTTGGATGTGTTTCGGATGATCTTGCTCCCAATATAAATTGTAGGTAATGTATTGTGTCATTTTGGAGTCACTTTTATTGTAAATAAGAATAGAATATGTTTCTGAACTTTTGTACATTAATGTGGAACCATGGTTACGGATAATCATGAATGAATCATGAATATTGATGAGTGAGAAAGTTACAGATGCAGAAAGATCATGCCCCCAAAACTTACTGCCACAACCAGTAAGAAATACAAGGGGATGTGGTAAAAATCATACTGTCAGCTCTCCCCATTCCTCCATACCTCTGTACCCACCCCTCTACTCCTCACACACTGAGTGGTGAGAGAAAAGGTCAGCTGTAACACAGCTCACAGAGAGGGGTCAGAAGAGAAAGGAGGGAGAGGGTGAGGTAGAGAGAAGGGGGGAGAGGGGAGCTAGAGAGAGGAGGGGGAGGTAGGGAGAGGGGGAGGTAGAGAGAGGAGGGAGAGGGAAGGTAGAGAGAAGGGGAGGTAGAGAGAGGGGGAGAGGGAGTTAGAGAGAGGAGAGGGGGAGGTAGGGAGAGGAGGGAGAGGGGAAGGTAGAGGGGAAGGTAGAGAGAAGGGGAGAGGGGAAGGTAGCGAGAGGGGAGAGGGAGCTAGAGAGAGGAGAGGGGGAGGTAGGGAGAGGGGGAGGTAGGGAGAGGAGGGGAGGTAGAGAGAAGGGGGAGAGGGGAGCTAGAGAGAGGAGGGGAGGTAGAGAGAGGGGGAGGAAGAGAGAGGGAGAGAGGGGAGCTAGAGAGAGGAGAGGGGGGAGGTAGGGAGAGGGGGAGGTAGAGAGAGGAGGGAGAGGGGAGGGAGAGAGAGGAGAGGGGGAGGTAGGGAGAGGGGGAGGTAGAGAGAGGAGGGAGAGGGGGAGGGAGAGAGAAGGGGGAGAGGGGGAGGTAGAGAGAGGAGGGAGAGGGGAAGGTAGAGAGAAGGGGAGAGGGGGAGGTAAAGAGAGGGGGATAGGGAGCTAGAGAGAGAGAGGGGGAGGTAGGGCGAGGAGGAGAGAGGGAGGTAGAGAGAAGGGGAGAGGGGAGGTAGAGAGAGGAGGGGAGGTAGAGAGAAGGGGGAGAGGGGAGCTAGAGAGAGGAGGGGAGGTAGAGAGAGGGGGGGAGAGAGGGAGAGAGGGGAGCTAGAGAGAGGAGAGGGGAGGTAGGGAGAGGGGAGGTAGAGAGAGGAGGGAGAGGGGAGGGAGAGAGAAGGGGAGAGGGGAGGTAGAGAGAGGAGGGAGAGGGAAGGTAGAGAGAAGGGGGAGAGGGGGAGGTAAAGAGAGGGGGAGAGGGGAGCTAGAGAGAGGAGAGGGGGAGGTAGGGAGGGGGAGGTAGGGAGAGGAGGGAGAGGGGAGGTAGAGAGAAGGGGAAGAGGGGGAGGTAGAGAGAGGAGGGGGAGGTAGAGAGAAGGGGGAGAGGGGAGCTAGAGAGAGGAGGGGAGGTAGAGAGAGGGGGGAGGAAGAGAGAGAGGGGGAGGTAGGGAGGTAGAGAGAAGGGGAGAGGGGGAGGTAGAGAGAGGAGGGGGAGGTAGAGAGAAGGGGGAGAGGGAGCTAGAGAGAGGAGAGAGGGAGGTAGGGAGAGGGGGAGGTAGGGAGAGGAGGGGGAGGTAGAGAGAAGGGGAGAGGGAGCTAGAGAGAGGAGGGGGAGGTAGAGAGAGGGGGAGAAGAGAGAGGGAGAGAGGGGAGCTAGAGAGAGGAGGGGAGGTAGGGAGAGGGGGAGGTAGAGAGAGGAGGGAGAGGGGGAGGGAGAGAGAGGAGAGGGGGAGGTAGGGAGAGGGGGAGGTAGAGAGAGGAGGGAGAGGGGGAGGGAGAGAGAAGGGGAGAGGGGGAGGTAGAGAGAGGAGGGAGAGGGAAGGTAGAGAGAAGGGGGAGAGGGGGAGGTAAAGAGAGGGGGATAGGGGAGCTAGAGAGGAGAGAGGGGAGGTAGGGCGAGGAGGGAGAGGGGAGGTAGAGAGAAGGGGGAGAGGGGGAGGTAGAGAGAGGAGGGGGAGGTAGAGAGAAGGGAGAGGGGAGCTAGAGAGAGGAGGGGAGGTAGAGAGAGGGGGGAGAGGAGGGAGAGAGGGAGCTAGAGAGAGGAGAGGGGGAGGTAGGGAGAGGGGGAGGTAGAGAGAGGAGGGAGAGGGGGAGGGAGAGAGAGAGGGGGAGAGGGGAGCTAGAGAGAGAAGAGGGGGAGGTAGGGAGAGGGGAGGTAGGGAGAGGAGGGAGAGGGGAGGTAGAGAGAAGGGGAAGAGGGGGAGGTAGAGAGAGGAGGGGAGGTAGAGAGAAGGGGGAGAGGGGAGCTAGAGAGAGGAGGGGAGGTAGAGAGAGGGGGAGGAAGAGAGAGGGGAGGAGGGAGGCAGAGAGAAGGGGGAGAGGGGGAGGTAGAGAGAGGAGGGGGAGGTAGAGAGAAGGGGGAGAGGGGAGCTAGAGAGAGGAGGGGAGGTAGAGAGAGGGGGGGAGGAAGAGAGAGGGGAGAGGGGGAGGTAGAGAGAGGAGGGAGAGGGGGAGGTGGGGAGAGGGGAGGTAGAGAGAGGAGGGAGAGGGGGAGGTGGGGAGAGGGGGAGGTAGAGAGAGGGGGAGGAAGAGAGAGGGGAGAGGGGGAGGTAGAGAGAGGAGGGAGAGGGGAGGTGGGGAGAGGGGAGGTAGAGAGAGGAGGGAGAGGGGGAGGGAGAGAGAGGAGGGAGAGGGGGATAAAGAGAGGGGGTAGAGGGGGAGATAGAGAGAGGGGGAATTAGAGAGAGGAGGGAGAGGGGGTAGAGGGCAGAATCTCTCCTCACCTTGAAAAAACATGAGATTGCTGTTGTTCATTATGGAAATACATTTAGGTAAGAGTGATGAGTCTGTTGTTCTACCTGCATGAACAAAGGGGAACATCAGGCACCTGCATGAACAAATGGGGAACATCAGGCACCTGCATGAACAAAGGGGAACATCAGGCACCTGCATGAACAAATGGGGGGCAACAATCACATATTTTCTACGTAATATGTCTTAGTTTGGACCCAGGAAGAGTAGCTGTGGAAATGTGGAACACTTATAAAATAACACATAGCATGTAGCTAACTGATGTACAGTATAGTTGACATTTAGCTCACCACAACCATCAGAACATAACTAATTGAGAGGCAGGTCCCTGTGTGTGTGTGTGTGTGTGTGTGTGTGTGTGTGTGTGTGTGTGTGTGTGTGTGTGTGTGTGTGTGTGTGTGTGTGTGTGTGTGTGTGTGTGTGTGTGTGTGTGTGTAGGGAAGGGAAGAGGGGGGAGAGAGAGAGATAAAGAGGGAGAGAGAGAGATAAAGAGGGAGAAAGAGAGATGCAGAGAGATTATATTGTTTGTTTCACTTTGTTTATTATCTATTTCACTTGCTTTAGCATTGTAAACATGTGTTTCCCATGCCAACAAATCCCTCTGAGTTGAATTGAATTGAGAGAGAGAGACACAGAGAGAGAGAGAGGGGTGGTTGTCATCTGTCGCTAAGAGGACCTGGGCAGCTAAACATCTTTCGGATTATGTTTAACCAGCCCACAAAAATAAATACATAAAAACAGATGTGTTATTCTATTCCTAATATTGAAGCTATGAAATCGATGACGTGAAGGATAGAGAATAGACACATCCACGTGTGAAACAACACTTTTAAAAGGTCAAAGCGTTATTTCCCCTTGGTTTTTGAGCAATATTCATCTCTGTGCTTTATTTTTCACATAAAACAGAGAACAACTGACGGTGGTGTCTGTTCTAGAACATATGCTTATGGCACACACACACACACACACACACACACACACACACACACACACACACACACACACACACACACACACACACACACACACACACACACACACACACACACACAGCGAGTGAAAGAGAGACAGCGAGAGAAAGAGAGACAGCGAGAGAAAGTGAGAGAGACAGCGAGAGAAAGAGAGACAGCGAGAAAGAGAGAGACAGAGAGAAAGAGAGACAGAGAGAGAAAGAGAGAGAGAAAGAGACAGGAGAGAGAGAGTGAGAAAGAGAGACAGCGAGAAAAGTAAGGAGAGAGAGTGAGAAAGAGAGACAGCAATAGATAGAGAGGAGAGAGAGACAGCGAGAGAGACAGCGAGAGTAAGAGAGAGAGACATCGAGAGAAAGAGAGACAGCGAGAGAAAGAGAGACAGCGAGAGAAAGAGAGGAGAGAGAAAGAGAGACAGAGAGAAAGAGAGAGAAAAAGACAGGAGAGAGACAGAGTGAGAGAGAGAGAGAAAGAGAGACAGAGAGAGAGAGAAAAAGACAGGAGAGAGAGAGAAAGAGAGACAGAGAGAGAGAGAGAGAGAAAGAGAGACAGAGAGAGAGAGAAAAAGACAGGAGAGAGAGAGAGTGAGAAAGAGAGATAGAGAGAGAGAGAGTGAGAAAGAGAGACAGCAATAGATAGAGAGGAGAGAGAGACAGCGAGAGAGACAGCGAGAGTAAGAGAGAGAGACAGCGAGAGAAAGAGAGACAGCGAGAGAAAGAGAGACAGCAATAGATAGAGAGGAGAGAGAGACAGCGAGAGAGACCGTGAGAGTAAAAGAGAGAGACAGCGAGAGAAAGAGAGACAGCAATAGATAGAGAGGAGAGAGAGACTGTGAGAGTAAGAGAGGAGAGAGACAGAGAGAAAGAGAGAAAGAGAGAGAGAAAAAGACAGGAGAGAGAGAGAGTGAGAAAGAGAGACAGCGAGAAAAAGTAAGGAGAGAGAGAGAGTGAGAAAGAGACACAGCAATAGATAGAGAGGAGAGAGAGACAGCGAGAGAGACAGCGAGAGTAAGAGAGGAGAGAGAAAGAGAGACAGAGAGAAAGAGAGAGAGAAAAAGACAGGAGAGAGAGAGTGAGAAAGAGAGACAGCGAGAGAGACCGTGAGAGTAAAAGAGAGAGACAGCGAGAGAAAGAGAGACAGCAATAGATAGAGAGGAGAGAGAGACTGTGAGAGTAAGAGAGGAGAGAGACAGAGAGAAAGAGAGAAAGAGAGAGAGAAAAAGACAGGAGAGAGAGAGTGAGAAAGAGAGACAGCGAGAGAGACCGTGAGAGTAAAAAAAGAGAGAGACAGCGAGAGAAAGAGAGACAGCAATAGATAGAGAGGAGAGAGAGACTGTGAGAGTAAGAGAGGAGAGAGACAGAGAGAAAGAGAGAAAGAGAGAGAGAACAAGACAGGAGAGAGAGAGTGAGAAAGAGAGACAGCGAGAGAGACCGTGAGAGTAAAAGAGAGAGACAGCGAGAGAAAGAGAGACAGCAATAGATAGAGAGGAGCCTACAGAGCCCCAGGACAACAGCACAATTAGACCCAACCAAATCATGAGAAAACAAAAAGATAATTACTTAACACATTGGAAAGAATTAACAAAAAAACAGAGCAAACTAGAATGCTATTTGGCCCTAAACAGAGAGTACACAGCGGCAGAATACCTGACCACTGTGACTGACCCAAAATTAAGGAAAGCTTTGACTATGTACAGACTCAGTGAGCATAGCCTTGCTATTGAGAAAGGCCGCCGTAGGCAGACATGGCTCTCAAGAGAAGACAGGCTATGTGCTCACTGCCCACAAAATGAGGTGGAAACTGAGCTGCACTTCCTAACCTCCTGCCCAATGTATGACCATATTAGAGATACATATTTCCCCCAGATCACACAGATCCACAAAGAATTCGAAAACAAATCCAATTTTGAAAAACTCCCATATCTACTGGGTGAAATTCCACAGTGTGCCATCACAGCAGCAAGATTTGTGACCTGTTGCCACGAGAAAAGGGCAACCAGTGAAGAACAAACACCATTGTAAATACAACCCATATTTATGCTTATTTATTTTATCTTGTGTCCTTTAACTATTTGTACATTGTATATATATATATATATATATAATATGACATTTGTAATGTCTTTACTGTTTTGAAACTTCTGTATGTGTAATGTTTACTGTTCATTTTTGTTGTTTTTCACCTTATATATTCACTTTGTATGTTGTCTACCTCACTTGCTTTGGCAATGTTAACACATGTTTCCCATGCCAATAAAGCCCTTGAATTGAATTGAATTGAATTGAGGAGAGAGAGACTGTGAGAGTAAGAGAGGAGAGAGACAGAGAGAAAGAGAGAAAGAGAGAGAGAAAAAGACAGGAGAGAGAGAGAGTGAGAAAGAGAGACAGCGAGAAAAAGTAAGGAGAGAGAGAGAGTGAGAAAGAGAGACAGCAATAGATAGAGAGGAGAGAGAGACAGCGAGAGAGACAGCGAGAGTAAGAGAGGAGAGAGAAAGAGAGAGAGAGAAAGAGAGAGAGAAAAAGACAGGAGAGAGAGAGTGAGAAAGAGAGACAGCGAGAGAGACAGCGAGAGTAAGAGAGGAGAGAGAAAGAGAGACAGAGAGAAAGAGAGAGAGAAAAAGACAGGAGAGAGAGAGTGAGAAAGAGAGACAGCGAGAAAAAGTAAGGAGAGAGAGAGTGAGAAAGAGAGACAGCAATAGATAGAGAGGAGAGAGAGACAGCGAGAGTAAGAGAGACAGCGAGAGAAAGAGAGACAGCGAGAGAAAGAGAGACAGCGAGAGAAAGAGAGACAGCAATAGATAGAGAGGAGAGAGAGACCGCGAGAGTAAGAGAGGAGAGAGAAAGAGAGACAGAGTGAAAGAGAGAGAGAAAAAGACAGGAGAGAGAGAGAGTGAGAAAGAGAGACAGCGAGAAAAAGACAGGAGAGAGAGAGAGAGTGAGAAAGAGAGACAGCAATAGATAGAGAGGAGAGAGAGACAGCGAGAGAAAGAGAGACAGCGAGAGAAAGAGAGACAGCGAGAAAAAGACAGGAGAGAGAGAGAGTGAGAAAGAGACAGCAATAGATAGAGAGGAGAGAGAGACAGCGAGAGAGACTGCGAGTGTAAGAGAGGAGAGAGAAAGAGAGACAGAGAGAAAGAGAGAGAGAAAAAGACAGGAGAGAGAGAGTGAGAAAGAGAGACAGCGAGAAAAAGTAAGGAGAGAGAGAGTGAGAAAGAGAGACAGCAATAGATAGAGAGGAGAGAGAGACAGCGAGAGTAAGAGAGGAGAGAGAAAGAGAGACAGCAATAGATAGAGAGGAGAGAGAGACAGCGAGAGAAAGAGAGACAGCAATAGATAGAGAGGAGAGAGAGACAGCGAGAGTAAGAGAGACAGCGAGAGAAAGAGAGACAGCGAGAGAAAGAGAGACAGCGAGAGAAAGAGAGACAGCAATAGATAGAGAGGAGAGAGAGACAGTGAGAGAGACCGCGAGAGTAAGAGAGAGAGACAGCGAGAGAAAGAGAGACAGCGAGAGAAAGAGAGACAGCAATAGATAGAGAGGAGAGAGAGACAGCGAGAGAAAGAGAGGAGAGAGAAAGAGAGACAGAGTGAAAGAGAGAGAGAAAAAGACAGGAGAGAGAGAGAGTGAGAAAGAGAGACAGCGAGAAAAAGACAGGAGAGAGAGAGTGAGAAAGAGAGACAGCAATAGATAGAGAGGAGAGAGAGACAGCGAGAGAAAGAGAGACAGCGAGAAAAAGACAGGAGAGAGAGAGAGTGAGAAAGAGACAGCAATAGATAGAGAGGAGAGAGAGACAGCGAGAGAAAGAGAGACAGCGAGAGAAAGAGAGACAGCGAGAAAGACTGCGAGAGTAAGAGAGAGAGACAGCGAGAGAAAGAGAGACAGCGAGAGAAAGAGAGACATCGAGAGAAAGAGAGACAGCGAGAGAAAGAGAGACAGCGAGAGAAAGAGAGGAGAGAGAATGAGAGGGAGTGACCCATAATAGAACATGGAGAGTCAAACACACACACCTGCACACACCTACACACATCTGCACACACCTACACACATCTACTGTACACCTACACACACCTACACACGTACTATACACCTACACACACCTACACACCTAAACACACCTACACCTACACACACCTACTGTACATCTACACACACCTACACACCTACTCTACACGTACACATACCTACTGTACACCTACACACACACACACACACACACACACACACACACACACACACACACACACACACACACACATACACCTACACACAACTACTGTACATCTACACACACCTACACACCTACTGTACACGTACACATACCTACTGTACACCTACACACACACACACACACACACACACACACACACACACACACACACACACACACACACACACCTACTGTACACGTACACATACCTACTGTACACCTACACACACACACACACACACACACACACACACACACACACACACACACACACACACACACACACACAGCCAAACAGCACTGAATCATTTATCTGCTTTTTATTTGTGCCATGTTTGTCCTGCATTAAATATGCCCAGGCAAAAAGAGAGGACGAGAGCCTGGAATGACGACTTGTAGAGAAAGACTGCTACAACACGCAAAAACATGACAAACCACAGAACAGGGAGTGGAATCTGTGCTGTTTTGCAGAGGACACAAACAGCATTTCCATAATTCATGTTGATTAACACACTGCTCTGCGTTTCACTGTGACTAACAAGCCAGACCGAGGGAAAGCAAGAAAACGGCAATTGTCTTCATTACAGAAAACATGCTTCAGTCACTTAACATGACTCGACACACAGACACAACACACACAACACACACAGACACAACACACACAGACACACATACACAGACACAACACACACAGACACATTTACTCTCTGTGTGTTCAAAGGCATAACATTGTCGATCCGGTTTTGTTTGTCCCTCACAGCCATCCGTTCTGACACGGTTGTCACGGGCCACAGGAAAAGCGGGGTAAACAGACGGCGTTGCTACACCACTTCCTGCCCTGCCTCCCTGTGGGAATGTTGTACTCTGATTCATTCAGTTCCCCCATGCTTCTCCATCAGAACCAGTGTCTTCCCCTCATGGCGAAGGGAAAAAAAGAAACCAGCCTTTTACAGGCCTCTGTCTCTTTCATTCTCTCACCGTGTGGCTCAGTTGGTAGAGCAAGGGGCTTGCAACGCCAGAGGTCAATTCCCACGTCAGACCAGTATGAGGAGGTCTACAGTATGCACTTACTGTAAGATACTCTGGATAAGTGATGGCAACATACAGGGCCTTCAGAAATGGATTACATGTAGATGTTGTGTCACTAGCCAACACACAATACACCATAATTATAAAGGGGAATTATGTTTTTAGAATGTTTTACAAATTAATAAAAAAATGAAAAGTTGAAATGTCTTGAGTCAATTAGTATTCAACCCCTTTGTTATGGCCTAAATAAGTTCAGGAGTCAAAATGTGCTTAACAAGTCACATAATAAGTTTCATGGACTCTGTATGCAATAATAGTATTTAACATGATTTTTTAAATGACTAGTACATCTCTGTACCCCACACATACAATTATCTGTAAGGTCGAGCAGTGCATTTCAAACACAGATTCAACCACAAAGACCAGGGAGGTTTTCAAATGCCTCGCAAAGAAGGGCACCGATTGGTCGATTGGCATAAATAAAAAAGCAGACACTGAATGTCCCTTTGAGCCTGGTGAAGTTATTCATTAAACTGGAAGGTGTATCAATACACCCAGTTACTACAAAGACACAGGCGGTCTTCCTAACTCCGGAGAGGAAGGAAAGCGCTCAGGGATTTCACCATGAAGCCAATGGTGACATTTAAGCAGATACACAGTTTAATGGCTGTGATAGGAGAAAACTGAGGATGGATCAACACCATTATACTGAGTTTCTCCACAATACTAAATAAAATGACAGAGTGAAAAGAAGGAACCCTATACAGAATAAAAAATATTCAAAAACATGCCTCCAGTTTGCAAAAAGGCAATAAAGTAAAACTGCAAAATATATGTAAAATTACCTTTATACAAAGTGTTACTGTATGTTTGGGGCAAATCCAACACAACACTTCACTGAGTACCACTCTTCATATTTTCAAGCATGGTGGTGGCTGCATCGTGTTATGGGTATGCTTCTCATTAGCAAGGACTAGTGTTTTTTTTAGGATAAACATGAATGGAATAGAGTTAAGCATAGGCCATATCCAAGAGGAAAACCTAGTTCAGTCTGCTTTCCAACAGACACTGGGAGACAGATTCACCTTTCAGCAGGACAATAACCTAAAACACAAGGCAAAATCTACGCTGGAGTTTTATTTAAGAACACATTCTTATTCACAATGACAGCCTAGGAACACTGGGTTAACTGCCTTTGTTCAGAGGCAGAATGACAGATTTTTACCTTGTTAGCTCAGGGATTCAATCTAGCAACATTTTGGTTACTGTCCCAACGCTCTAACCACTAGGCTATCTGCCACACCAGCTCTCTGCCACACCAGCTCTCTGCCACACCAGCTACCTGCCACACCAGCTCTCTGCCACACCAGCTCTCTGCCACACCAGCTCTCTGCCACACCAGCTCTCTGCCACACCAGCTACCTGCCACACCAGCTCTCTGCCACACCAGCTACCTGCCACACCAGCTCTCTGCCACACCAGCTCTCTGCCACACCAGCTACCTGCCACACCAGCTCTCTGCCACACCAGCTCTCTGCCACACCAGCTCTCTGCCACACCAGCTCTCTGCCACACCAGCTACCTGCCACACCAGCTCTCTGCCACACCAGCTACCTGCCACACCAGCTACCTGCCACACTAGCTCTCTGCCACACCAGCTACCTGCCACACCAGCTCTCTGCCACACCAGCTCTCTGCCACACCAGCTACCTGCCGGAGTTACTTATCAAGACAACATTGAATGTTCCTAGTTACAGTTTTGACTTAAATCAGCTTGAAAATATATGGCAAGACTTGAAAATAGTTGTCTGGTAATGATCAACAACTACTTGCCAGAGATTGAATAATTATTTTATGAATAATGTGCAAATATAGTACAATCCAGGTGTGCAAAGCTCTTAGAGATTTACCCAGAAAGACTCACAGCTGTAATCACTGCCAAAGGTGATTCTAACATGTATTGACTCTGGGTTGTGAATACCTCTGTAAATGAGATATTATTGTATTTCATTTTCAATACATTTGTAAACATTTCTAAAAACATGTTTTCACTTTGCCATTATGGGGTGTTGTGTGTAGATGCGTGAGATCTTTATTTTTTAAATCTATTTTTAATTCAGGCTGTAACAACTACATGTGGAATAAGTCAAGGGATATATTTCTGAAGTCACTGTACACACACACACACACACACGCACGCACACGCACACGCACGCACGCACGCGCACGCACGCACACACACACACACACACACACACACACACACACACACACACACACACACACACACACACACACACACTTATTAGATTCAAAACAATTCAGCCATTTGCTAAGTCTTAAATATTTATGCGCACCTGCTTTCTACATTTCACTCTCGAGATGAGCAGTGTGTGTGTGTGTGTGGTGTGTGTGTGTGTGTGTGTGGTGTGCTTGCGTATGTGTAGGGAGAGGTGCTGGCTAGAGAGAGGGGAGTGGAAGGGGAGGTGCTGTGTAGAGGGGAGGGGAGGGCAGGAGGATGTACTGGGTAGAGAGGAGGGGAGGAGAGGAGGAGGTAGAGGAGGAGAAGGTGCTGGGTAGAGGGGAGGGGAGGGGAGGGGAGGGGAGGGGAGGTGTTGGGTAGAGGGGGTGGAGGAGGAGGTGCTGGGTAGAGGGGGGTGGAGGAGGAGGTGCTGGGTAGAGGGGAGGTACTGGGTTAAGGGAGGGGAGGGGAGGGGAGGGGAGGAGAGGGAAGGGGAGGGGAGGGGAGGTTCTTGGTAGAAGGAGGGGAGGCACTGGGGGGTTCTGGGTAGAGAGAGGGGAGTGGCGGGCGAGGTACTGCGTGGAGGGGAGGTACCCCTCTACCCATTACCTCCCCCTCTCCTCCCCTTTCCCTCCACTCCCCTCCCTTCTACCCAGTACCTCCCCCTCCACTACTACTACTCTAACCAGCAGAGATAGAGAGAGGAGGCAGAGGTTTCTGACCGCTACATTAGCCCGTCTCGTTCTCCCCTCCAGTTCTATTAGCATATCATTAGGAAACATCTGAACTTACAGATGTTTGATGCTCGCCTGGCAGCCTCGCTGCACAGCATTGCAAACACACTCAATCACAAACACAAACACACACACACACACACACACACACACACACACACACACACACACTGAATTACACACACACACATACGGATACACACACACACACACACACACACACACACACACACACACACACACACACACACACACACACACACACAACACACACACAAACACAAACACAAACACACACATACACACACACACAAACACATAGGCTACACTAAAATACACACTGACTGAACTCACAGCTGTTTTCTGTTTGCCTTAGGCACGATCAGAATACCCGCTGACAGGAGACAAGGGTTGGCAGAGCTCAGCAAGAGAGAGGTGTATGTGTGTGTGTGTGTTTGTGAATATAGCGTTTGGCTATATATATGCCAGAGTCAACACTGCTGCACTGTTTATAATCACTCACAAGTTTGCCTTGACTCTGTCTCTCTGCTGTGACAGAGAGAGAGAGAGGGGAGGGAGGGAATGAGAGAGATAGTCAGACTTTGGTTGGACAGAGAGAGAGCATAATGTCTGACAGGATAGGTTGATATGCTCATCATGAAAGGGGGAGGAAGAAATTATCTCTAATCAGTTGTCAAAGCCAGAGAGGAGCTGAAGCCATGTCGGCCTATCAGACAGAAACACTAGCCTCAGTTTCTGCATGTAGTAGTTAGATCTTCAGTAGCCTCGCCAATAGTTTAGACCTTCTGTCCCCTCGCCAGTAGTTTAGACCTTCTGTCCCCTCGCCAGTAGTTTAGACCTTCTGTCCCCTCGCCAGTAGTTTAGACCTTCTGTCCCCTCGCCAGTAGTTTAGATCTTCTGTCCCCTCGCCAGTAGTTTAGACCTTCTGTCCCCTCGCCAGTAGTTTAGATCTTCTGTCCCCTCGCCAGTAGTTTAGATCTTCTGTCCCCTCGCCAATAGTTTAGACCTTCTGTCCCCTCGCCAGTAGTTTAGATCTTCAGTAGCCTCGCCAATAGTTTAGACCTTCTGTCCCCTCGCCAATAGTTTAGACCTTCTGTCCCCTCGCCAATAGTTTAGACCTTCTGTCCCCTCGCCAATAGTTTAGACCTTCTCTCCCCTCGCCAGTAGTTTAGACCTTCTGTCCCCTCGCCAGTAGTTTAGACATTCTCTCCCCTCGCCAGTAGTTTAGACCTTCTGTCCCCTCGCCAGTAGTTTAGATCTTCTGTCCCCTCGCCAATAGTTTAGACCTTCTGTCCCCTCGCCAGTAGTTTAGACATTCTCTCCCCTCGCCAGTAGTTTAGACCTTCTGTCCCCTCGCCAGTAGTTTAGACCTTCTGTCCCCTCGCCAGTAGTTTAGACATTCTCTCCCCTCGCCAGTAGTTTAGGCATTCTGTCCCCTCACCAATAGTTTAGGCATTCTGTCCCCTCGCCAGTAGTTTAGACATTCTCTCCCCTCGCCAGTAGTTTAGGCATTCTGTCCCCACACCAATAGTTTAGGCCTTCTGTTGCCTCGCCAGTAGTTTATATCTACTGTTGCCTCGCCAGTAGTTTAGACCTTCTGTCCCCTCGCCAGTAGTTTAGACATTCTCTCCCCTCGCCAGTAGTTTAGACCTTCTGTCCCCTCGCCAGTAGTTTAGATCTTCTGTCCCCTCGCCAATAGTTTAGACCTTCTGTCCCCTCGCCAGTAGTTTAGACATTCTCTCCCCTCGCCAGTAGTTTAGACCTTCTGTCCCCTCGCCAGTAGTTTAGACCTTCTGTCCCCTCGCCAGTAGTTTAGACATTCTCTCCCCTCGCCAGTAGTTTAGGCATTCTGTCCCCTCGCCAGTAGTTTAGACATTCTCTCCCCTCGCCAGTAGTTTAGGCATTCTGTCCCCACACCAATAGTTTAGGCCTTCTGTTGCCTCGCCAGTAGTTTATATCTACTGTTGCCTCGCCAGTAGTTTAGACCTTCTGTCCCCTCGCCAGTAGTTTAGACCTTCTGTCCCCTTGCCAATAGTTTAGTCCTTCTGTCCCCTCGCCAGTAGTTTAGATCTTCTGTCACCTCGCCAGTAGTTTAGACCTTCTGTCGCCTCGCCAGTAGTTTTGACCTTCTGTCCCCTCGCCAGTAGTTTAGGCATTCTGTCCCCTCGCCAGTAGTTTAGGCATTCTGTCCCCTCGCCAGTAGTTTAGGCATTCTGTCCCCTCGCCAGTAGTTTAGGCCTTCTGTCCCCTCGCCAGTAGTTTAGGCATTCTGTCCCCTCGCCAGTAGTTTAGGCATTCTGTCCCCTCGCCAGTAGTTTAGATCTTCTGTCCCCTCGCCAGTAGTTTAGACATTTGTCCCCTCGCCAGTAGTTTAGATCTTCTGTCCCCTCGCCAGTAGTTTAGACCTTCTGTCCCCTCGCCAGTAGTTTAGGCATTCTGTCGTCTCGCCAGTAGTTTAGGCATTCTGTCCCCTCGCCAGTAGTTTAGGCATTCTGTCGTCTCGCCAGTAGTTTAGGCATTCTGTCGTCTCGCCAGTAGTTTAGATCTTCTGTCGTCTCGCCAGTAGTTTAGACATTTGTCCCCTCGCCTGTAGTTTAGGCATTCTGTCGTCTCGCCAGTAGTTTAGGCATTCTGCCCCCTCGCCAGTAGTTTAGATCTTCTGTCCCCTCGCCAGTAGTTTAGATCTTCTGTCCCCTCGCCAATAGTTTAGACCTTCTGTCCCCTCGCCAGTAGTTTAGATCTTCTGTAGCCTCGCCAGTAGTTTAGATCGTCTGTAGCCTCGCCAGTAGTTTAGGCATTCTGTCTCCTCGCCAATAGTTTAGGCCTTCTGTCTCCTCGCCAGTAGTTTAGACCTTCTGTCCCCTCGCCAATAGTTTAGACCTTCTGTCCCCTCGCCAATAGTTTAGACCTTCTGTCCCCTCGCCAATAGTTTAGACCTTCTGTCCCCTCGCCAATAGTTTAGACCTTCTGTCCCCTCGCCAGTAGTTTAGACCTTCTGTCCCCTCGCCAGTAGTTTAGATCTTCTGTCCCATCGCCAGTAGTTTAGACCTTCTGTCCCCTCGCCAGTAGTTTAGACATTCTCTCCCCTCGCCAGTAGTTTAGGCATTCTGTCCCCTCACCAATAGTTTAGGCATTCTGTCCCCTCGCCAGTAGTTTAGACATTCTCTCCCCTCGCCAGTAGTTCTGGCATTCTGTCCCCTCG
Source organism: Oncorhynchus nerka (assembly GCF_034236695.1). Classification (NCBI taxonomy): domain Eukaryota; kingdom Metazoa; phylum Chordata; class Actinopteri; order Salmoniformes; family Salmonidae; genus Oncorhynchus; species Oncorhynchus nerka. The sequence continues at coordinate 87,715,482 of NC_088409.1, read as the reverse complement.
CCAGTAGTTTAGATCTTCTGTTGCCTAGCCAGTAGTTTAGGTATTCTGTCCCCTCGCCAGTAGTTTAGGCATTCTGTCCCCTCGCCAGTAGTTTAGGCATTTGTCCCCTCGCCAGTAGTTTAGGAATTCTGTCCCCTCGCCAGTAGTTTAGACCTTCTGTCCCCTCGCCAATACTTTAGATCTTCTGTCCCCTCGCCAATAGTTTAGACCTTCTGTCTCCTCGCCAATAGTTTAGACCTTCTGTCCCCTCGCCAATAGTTTAGATCTTCTGTCCCCTCGCCAGTAGTTTAGACCTACTGTCCCCTCGCCAGTAGTTTAGGCATTCTGTCCCCTCGCCAGTAGTTTAGGCATTTGTCCCCTCGCCAGTAGTTTAGGAATTCTGTCCCCTCGCCAATAGTTTAGACCTTCTGTCCCCTCGCCAGTAGTTTAGATCTTCAGTAGCCTCGCCAGTAGTTTAGACCTTCTGTCCCCTCGCCAATAGTTTAGACCTTCTGTCCCCTCGCCAGTAGTTTAGACCTTCTGTCCCCTCGCCAATAGTTTAGATCTTCTATCCCCTCGCCAGTAATTTAGACCCTCTGTCCCCTCGCCAGTAGTTTAGATCTTCTATCCCATCGCCAGTAGTTTAGACCTTCTGTCCCCTCGCCAGTAGTTTAGACATTCTCTCCCCTCGCCAGTAGTTTAGGCATTCTGTCCCCTCACCAATAGTTTAGGCATTCTGTCCCCTCGCCAGTAGTTTAGACGTTCTCTCCCCTCGCCAGTAGTTCTGGCATTCTCTCCCCTCGCCAGTAGTTTAGATCTTCTGTTGCCTAGCCAGTAGTTTAGGCATTCTGTCCCCTCGCCAGTAGTTTAGGCATTCTGTCCCCTCGCCAGTAGTTTAGGCATTTGTCCCCTCGCCAGTAGTTTAGGAATTCTGTCCCCTCGCCAATAGTTTAGATCTTCTGTCGCCTCGCCAGTAGTTTAGGCATTTGTCCCCTCGCCAGTAGTTTAGGAATTCTGTCCCCTCGCCAGTAGTTTAGACCTTCTGTCCCCTCGCCAATAGTTTAGATCTTCTGTCCCCTCGCCGGTAGTTTAGACCTTCTGTCCCCTCGCCAGTAGTTTAGATCTTCTGTCCCCTCGCCAATAGTTTAGATCTTCTGTCCCCTCGCCAGTAGTTTAGATCTTATGTTGCCTCGCCAGTAGTTTAGATCTTCTGTCCCCTCGCCAGTAGTTTAGATCTTCTGTCGCCTCACCAGTAGTGGCAGTGGGGGTGGCAGTGGGGGTGGAAGGGGAGGGTGGTAAAGGGGGTGGAGGGTGGATGTGGGGGTGGAAGGTGGCGATGGAGGTGGTGGGTGGCAGTGGAGGGTGGCAGTGGAGGGTGGTGGTGGAGGTGGTGGGTGGCGTGGAATTGGATTGGAGGGTGGCAGCAGGGGTGGATGGTGGAGGGTGGCAGTGGAGGGTGGCAGTGGAGGGTGGTGGTGGAAGTGGAGGGTGGTGTGGGATTGGAGGGATGGCAGTGGGAGTGGAGGGAGGAAAGATGGGTGGAGGTGGAGGGTGGAAGTGGGGGTGGAGGGTGGTGGACAATTATCTCAATCTTTATACTGACTAATACTGTGTGTGTGTGTGTGTGTGTTTGTGTGTGTGTGTGTGTGTGTCTGTGTGTAAGTGTGCGTGTGTGTGTGTGTTAGTGTGTTTGAATGTGCGCGTGTGCGTGTGCGTGCAATTGTGTTGTGTGCAGCTCTGCATGTCATGTGTGTATGTTAGAGGCAGGCCTATAGTAATTGCTGCAATATGTCACACTTCGGAGAGATGGGTTTGATGGTGTCCTTAGCACTACATTAGTGCTACAGCGATGTGAGGTATTGAGTATCGACCCAGCGTTCTACACAATGACAGAGGAGACGGATGGAGATGCTGTATACAGATATGAGCAGGGTACTCTGCATGCTCTGTGCTGAGGGGTCTTTCCCTTTGTATTAGGGTTCTGAGGGGTCTTCCCCTTTGTCTCAGATGTTCTGAGGGGTCTTTCCCTTTGTCTCAGATGTTCTGAGAGGTCTTTCCCATTGTCTCAGATGTTCTGAGAGGTCTTTCCCATTGTCTCGGGGTTCTGAGGGGTCTTCCCCTTTGTATTAGGGTTCTGAGGGGTCTTCCCTTTGTCTCAGATGTTCTGAGGGGTCTTTCCCTTTGTCTCAGATGTTCTGAGAGGTCTTTCCCATTGTCTCAGGGTTTTGAGGGGTCTTTCCCTTTGTCTCAGATGTTCTGAGAGGTCTTTCCCATTGTCTCAGATGTTCTGAGAGGTCTTTCCCATTGTCTCGGGGTTCTGAGGGGTCTTCCCCTTTGTATTAGGGTTCTGAGGGGTCTTCCCCTTTGTCTCAGATGTTCTGAGGGGTCTTTCCCTTTGTCTCAGATGTTCTGAGAGGTCTTTCCCATTGTCTCAGGGTTTTGAGGGGTCTTTCCCTTTGTCTCAGATGTTCTGAGAGGTCTTTCCCATTGTCTCAGATGTTCTGAGAGGTCTTTCCCATTGTCTCGGGGTTCTGAGGGGTCTTCCCCTTTGTATTAGGGTTCTGAGGGGTCTTCCCCTTTGTCTCAGATGTTCTGAGAGGTCTTTCCCATTGTCTCAGATGTTCTGAGAGGTCTTTCCCATTGTCTCGGGGTTCTGAGGGGTCTTTCCCTTTGTATTAGGGTTCTGAGGGGTCTTCCCCTTTGTCTCAGATGTTCTGAGGGGTCTTTCCCTTTGTCTCAGATGTTCTGAGAGGTCTTTCCCATTGTCTCAGGGTTTTGAGGAGTCTTTCCCATTGTCTCTGGGTTCTGAGGGTTCTTTCCCATTGAGCGGTATTACTGGGACTATGTGTTGACTCATTGGAGCAGGGAGCAGAGTGCAAGTGCAGCAACAGAGTCACCCAGTATATTGCAATGCCTGTCGTCCATGGAATCACATCAAAATCAAATCAAAGTGTATTTGTCACATGATGCAGCAGACGTAAACAGTTTTTCCTTAAAATTAAAGATAGTGAGGGAGATGTGAGTCTCCAGCTTCAGAGCGTTTTGCAGTTCATTCCAGTCATTGGCAGCAGAGAACTGTAAGGAAAGATGACCAAAGGAGGAATTGGCTTTGGGGGTGACCAGTGAGATATATCTGCTGGAGCGTATGCTACGAGTGGGTGCTGCTATGGTGACCAATGAGCTGAGATAAGGTGGGGCTTTACCTAGCAGAGACTAGGGCCAACCAACGAGAGCGTACAGGTCGCAATGGTGAGTAGTGTATGGGGCTTTGGTGACAAAACGGATGTCACTGTGATAGACTCAAATCAAATCAAATCAAATCAAATTTTATTTGTCACATACACATGGTTAGCAGATGTTAATGCGAGTGTAGCGAAATGCTTGTGCTTCTAGTTCCGACAATGCAGTGATAACCAACAAGTAATCTAACTAACAATTCCAAAACTACTGTCTTATACACAGTGTAAGGGGATAAGGAATATGTACATAAGGATATATGAATGAGTGATGGTACAGAGCAGCATACAGTAGATGGTATCGAGTACAGTATATACATATGAGATGAGTATGTAGACAAAGTAAACAAAGTGGCATAGTTAAAGTGGCTAGTGACATAAGAATGCAGTCGATGATCTAGAGTACAGTATATACATATGCATATGAGATGAATAATGTAGGGTAAGTAACATTATATAAGGTAGCATTGTTTAAAGTGGCTAGTGATATATTTACATCATTTCCCATTATTAAAGTGGCTGGAGTTGGGTCAGTGTTAATGACAGTGTGTTGGCAGCAGCCACTCAATGTTAGTGGTGGCTGTTTAACAGTCTGATGGCCTTGAGATAGAAGCTGTTTTTCAGTCTCTCGGTCCCAGCTTTGATGCACCTGTACTGACCTCGCCTTCTGGATGATAGCGGGGTGAACAGGCAGTGGTTCGGGTGGTTGATGTCCTCGATGATCTTTATGGCCTTCCTGTAACATCGGGTGGTGTAGGTGTCCTGGAGGGCAGGTAGTTTGCCCCCGGTGATGCGTTGTGCAAACCTCACTACCCTCTGGAGAGCCTTACGGTTGAGGGCGGAGCAGTTGCCGTACCAGGCGGTGATACAGCCCGCCAGGATGCTCTCGATTGTGCATCTGTAGAAGTTTGTGAGTGCTTTTGGTGACAAGCCGAATTTCTTCAGCCTCCTGAGGTTGAAGAGGCGCTGCTGCGCTTCTTTCACGACGCTGTCAGTGTGAGTGGACCAATTCAGTTTGTCTGTGATGTGTATGCCGAGGAACTTAAAACTTGCTACCCTCTCCACTACTGATCCATCGATGTGGATAGGGGGGTGTTCCCTCTGCTGTTTCCCGAAGTCCACAATCATCTCCTTAGTTTTGTTGACGTTGAGTGTGAGGTTATTTTCCTGACACCACACTCCGAGGGCCCTCACCTCCTCCCTGTAGGCCGTCTCGTCGTTGTTGGTAATCAAGCCTACCACTGTTGTGTCGTCCGCAAACTTGATGATTGAGTTGGAGGCGTGCATGGCCACGCAGTCGTGGGTGAACAGGGAGTACAGGAGAGGGCTCAGAACGCACCCTTGTGGGGCCCCCGTGTTGAGGATCAGCGGGGAGGAGATGTTGTTGCCTACCCTCACCACCTGGGGGCGGCCCGTCAGGAAGTCCAGAACCCAGTTGCACAGGGCGGGGTCGAGACCCAGGGTCTCGAGCTTGATGACGAGCTTGGAGGGTACTATGGTGTTGAATGCCGAGCTGTAGTCGATGAACAGCATTCTCACATAGGTATTCCTCTTGTCCAGGTGGGTTAGGGCAGTGTGCAGTGTGGTTGAGATTGCATCGTCTGTGGACCTATTTGGGCGGTAAGCAAATTGGAGTGGGTCTAGGGTGTCAGGTAGGGTGGAGGTGATATGGTCCTTGACTAGTCTCTCAAAGCACTTCATGATGACGGAAGTGAGTGCTACGGGGCGGTAGTCGTTTAGCTCAGTTACCTTAGCTTTCTTGGGAACAGGAACAATGGTGGCCCTCTTGAAGCATGTGGGAACAGCAGACTGGTATAGCAGACTGCATCCAGGTTGTTGAGTAGAGTGTTGGATGTTATTTTATAGATGACATCACCGAAGTCGAGAATCGGTAGGATGGTCAGTTTTACGAGGGTATGTTTGGCAGCATGAGTGAAGGATGCTTTGTTTGCGAAATAGGAAGCCGATTCTAGATTTGATTTTGGATTGGAGATGCTTAATGTGAGTCTGGAAGGAGAGTTTACAATCTAACCAGACACCTAGGTATTTGTAGTTGTCCACGTATTCTAAGTCAGAGCCGTCCAGAGTAGTGATGCTGGACGGGCGAGCAGGTGTTTTACTTGCGTTTAAGAGCAGTTGGAGGCCACGGAAGGAGAGTTGTATGGCATTGAAGCTTGTCTGGAGGTTAGTTAACACAGTGTCCAAAGAAGGGCCAGAAGTATACAGAATGGTGTCGTCTGCATAGAGGTGTATCAGAGAATCACCAGCAGCAAGAGCGACATCGTTGATACATACAGAGAAGAGAGTCGGCCCGAGGATTGAACTTTGTGGCACCCCCATAGAGAATGCCAGAGGTCCGGACAACAGGCCCTCCGATTTTACACACTGAACTCTATCAGAGAAGTAGTTGGTAAACCAGGCAAGGCAATCATTTGAGAAACCAAGGCTGTCGAGTCTGCCAATAAGAATGTGGTGATTGACAGAGTCAAAAGCCTTGGCCAGGTCGATGAATACGGCTGCACAGTAATGTCTCTTATCGATAGTGGTTATGATGTCGTTTAGGACCTTGAGCGTGGCTGAGGTGCACCCATGACCAGCTCTGAAACCAGATTGCATAGCGGAGAAGGTTACTGTTGGATTCGAAATGGTCGCTATTCTGTTTGCTAACTTGGCTTTCGAAGACCTCAGAAAGACAGGGTAGGATAGATATAGGTCTGTAACTTTTTGGGTCTAGAGTGTCACCCTTTGAAGAGGGGGATGACCGCGCTAGCTTTCCAATCTTTGGGAATCTCAGACGATACGAAAGAGAGGTCGAACAGGTTAGTAATTGCAACAATTTCGGCAGATCATTTTAGAAAGAGAGGGTCCAGATTGTCTAGCCCGGCTGATTTGTGGTGGGTGGAAAGCATGGCCAGCCGTAGAGAACTGCTTATTGAAATTCTAAATTATAGTGGATTTATCGGTGGTGACAGGTTCCTAGCCTGGGAGGAGGTGCTCTTATTCTCCATAGACTTTACAGTGTCCCAGAACTTTTTTGAGTAATACTACAGAATGCAAATTTCTGTTTGAAAAAGCTAGCCTTACCTTTCCTAACTGCCTGTGTATATTTGTTCCTAATTTCCATGAAAAGTTGCATATCACGGGGGGCTATTCGATGCTAATGCAGAACGCCACAGGATGTTTTTGTGCTGGTCAAGGGCAGACAGGTCTGGAGTGAACCAAGGACTATATCTATTCCTAGTTTTTTGAATGGGGCATGCTTATTTAAAATGGTGAGGAAGGCACTTATAAAGAATAGCCAGGCATCATCTACTGACGGGATGAGGTCAATGTCATTCCAGGATACCCCAGCCAGGTCGATTAGAAAGGCCTGCTCGCAGAAGTGTTTTAAGGAGCGTTTGACAGTGATGAGGGGTGGTTGTTTGGTCGCAGATCCTTTTCAGATGCAGGCAATGAGGCAGTGATCGCTGAGATGTATTTGGAGGGCGAGTTATTTAGGATGACATCTATGAGGGTGCCTGTGATTACGGATTTGGAGTTGTACCTGGTAGGTTCATTAATAATTTGTGTGAGATTGAGGGCATCAAGCTTAGATTGTAGGATGGCCGGGGTGTTAACCTGTTATGGCTGCAATCCCGATATCGGGATCGATATGACAACTACCAGTGAAAATAGAGGGCGCCAAATTTAAACCACAGAAATCTCATAATTACAATTCTCGTTGTTAATCCCACCAAAGTGTTCGATTTCAAATAGACTTTTCAGCAAAAGCAGTACAAACGATTATGTTAGGTCTCCACCAAACCACAATAAGCACAGCCATTTTCCAGCTAAATATAGAATTCACAAAAAGTGTAAATAAAGGTAAAATGAATCACTAACCTTGAATTATCTTCATCAGATGACACTCATAGGACTTCATGTTACACAATACATGCATGTTTTGTTTGATAAAGTTCATATTTATATTTTAAAAATCTTGTGTTCATTGGCTATTTAGATTCACTAGTTCCAAAAACATCAAGTGATTTTGCATAGCCACATAGTTTCAACAGAAATACTCATCATAAATGTAGATGATAATACAAGTTATACACATGGAATTATAGATATACCTGCAACCGCTGTGTCAGATTTTGGCAAATCCCAGGTCCACAATAAATGCTTGATTTGTTTGAAAATGTCCGTTATCTATGTCCAATTAGCTACTTTGGTTAGCGCGTTTGGTAAACAATTCCAAAGTCACAAAGCGCGTCCACTATACCGTGACGAAATGTCCAAAAGTTCCGTAACAGTCAGTAGAAACATGTCAAACAATGTACTGAATCAATCTTTAGAATGTTGTTTACATATATCTTGAATAACGTTCCAACCGGAGAATTAGAATGACTTCAGATGAGCGATGGAACGCAGGTCCTTTCCCTGTGAACGCGCCTGGTGAAATCATGGTCCACTCATGGCTGTGGGGACTATTTCCTGTGTCAATCGACCCCCCTTCACATTAGCGTCATCAGACAAAGTTCTATTGATTGCTGACATCTAGTGGAAGACGTAGGAAGTGAAAACTCATCCATATCTCACTGTAATTTCAATGAGATCTTGGTTGAATATCTGCCACCTCCAGAAACAAAAACAGGAAGTGGAATTTCTCAGGTTTTTGCCTGTTATATGAATTCTGTACTCACAGACATAATTCAAACAGTTTTAGAAACTTCAGAGTGTTTTGTATCCAATACTACTAATAATATGCAAATATTAGCAACTATGATTGAGTAGCAGGCCGCTTGATATGGGCACCTTTCATCCAAGCTACTCAATACTGCCCCTGCAGCCATAAAAAGTTAAGCATGTCCCAGTTTACGTCACCTAGTAGCACGAGCTCAGAAGATCACAGCTGGGGGCAGAGTTCAAAGAGCACAACATCAATATCTAAGTCAGATCAAATGGAAATGACACAAGAATTAACACAATATACACGATTAGTACCAATGTCAATAGCAACGTTCAGGAA
>NC_088409.1:87602256-87702256 GCF_034236695.1 Oncorhynchus nerka | reverse complement strand
CACGCTCCTTCATCTGCTCTCGCAGGGGGCTTGTTTAGCCATGCGTTTTAATGGGTGTAAGGAGATGGATGGCTCTGTGGCGGGAAAAACGGCGCAGGGCAGGAGTAAGGGTTAGATCCCATTGGTGCGTGCAAGTAACACGCACATACAGGGAGAGAGTGAGAGAAAGAGGGAGGAGAGACAGCGCGCGCTTTGAGTTGGAATTAATTCCCGCACACAACTCACGTACGGGGTAGCCTATGCGGTAGCCTACGTGCTTAGGCACAATTATCAGGCTATAGAAACCCCAAAAGAGTGTTTAAAAATAATGGCTTCTGTCACTGGTGAAGAGACACTGTCTATAAAAGCACCTGAATCGCCTTCACACACACGCCACAGTCCCGCCGCATCGCGCTTAACGATTATAGCCATCTCCGCTGTCTAAACCAGACGAATCCTTATCAAAGGAGCTGTTTGATTTACCGTAATAGCGAGTTAAAGAAGAGAGGTTGGGAAAACAGATATTGAAGAAGGGGCGGGTGGAGAGTGTGTGAGAGAGAGTGTGTGAGAGAGAGAGAGAGAGAGAGAGAGAGAGAGAGAGAGAGGGGCGCATGTCCAATCCTTCCATGCAGGCTGTAGACGCTCTTCACCACTGGCGAGTTTTTCCTCCTTCCCTCCCTCTCTCTTCCACCCATCTTGCATGTGCTACGTTTACCGAGCCTGACAGATCTCTCTCCAGCGGCATCGGACACTGCGGGGGGAACAAGCCCACTATGGATTGCTAAAACTCGGGCTTCTTCTTCTCTTTCCCTTCCTTCTCTCTCGCCTTGTGTCCTCCTCCTCTATGTATCTCCACAGTTGTTAAGGGACGGAAAATGAGGATTATTTACCCGCACTTTCTCGGGGTGTTTTCCGCCCTATGGGGGCTGGCGACTGGGGCATTCCCCAGCAGCGTTCAGATAGGTGAGTATGATAAAGACCTTTAACAATACACACTGCGTCTAGAACAGAGCTCTGTTATAGCCGAGGTTTTAAGGCATCTTTTAAATGGTTTTCTTCCCCAATCGTGTGTATTTATCTAAGTGGATTTGCAATGCCGTTATTTATGTTCATTATGTAGCCTACAGAGGGAAAACCTTGTATGTATCTCGGCTGATGTGACTCAGATGATTATTCATAATTGTGGTAATTGTTTTCCCGCGGTGAGAACGGAAAGCTAAATGTCTTCCTGTCTCTCTCGCTCTCTCTCTCTCTCGCTCTCTCTCTCTCTCTCTCTCTCTCTCTCTCTCTCTCTCTCTCTCTCTCTCTCTCTCTCTCTCTCTCTCTCTCTTACTCTCTTACTCTCACTCTCTCTCTCTCTCTCTCTCTCTCTCTCTCTCTCTCTCTCCCTCACTCCCTCTCTCTCGCTTTCTTCCGTTTTGTCTCTGTCTCGCTCTTCCCTTCTTTCGCGTTATTTGTAGTTTAAAACGGGCATCCTGCGCTCATTAATTTTTTAGCGCGCAATGTTCCGTACGGTGCTGTTCTGAGTCAGATCGCCACTGCAGCATCCTCCCGTGCCATACATAGCAGGATAACCCTATCTACCCGATCCGAGTCCGAGCCCTTCAGCACAGGCTAGACCCGGATCAAAGTTTCTATTAAATTAAACATGATCCACTGCCCTTCGTCAGTTATATACCCCATCCTATAACAGTCATACACACACACACACACCCAGACAGACAGACAGACAGACAGACAGACAGACAGACAGACACACACACGCACACACACACACGCACGCACGCACGCACACACACACACACACACACACACACACACACACACACACACACACACACACACACACACACACACACACACACACACACAGTGCTCTGTTCTAGAGGTGTATGTTAATGTATGCTCGCATCACTCCTTGTGGGGTGCAGGAGGAGAGGCACTGTAATGAGACTGGCCTCTGACTCTGTCTCGCTCTTTTCACTGAGCTGCCGATAAAGTTATTATGCTTATATGGTCTGCTGGATACGCACGCACGCACGCACGCACGCACGCACGCACGCACGCACACACACACACACACACACACACACACACACACACACACACACACACACACACACACACACACACACCACAGCCAATGCCCAGCCCAGGACAGCACGCAGTATGACTGTTCACTTAAGAATGCATTTGCATATCGCTTCAATGCACGTAAGTGGAATGGAATTTAAGGCAGAGGGAAATTTATTTCTTGGAGAATGTAAAAATAACATGTCATGTTGCATTCAAAGGCTTAGTAATAAACTTGTGTTACTGTAATTAATGCAGAGGAAAGATCAGTGATCGTGAGTTGCATTCAGGCTTCAGTAATACCCTGAGCAGTGTAGACTCTATGCTTGGGGTCTGAATTTTATTTCACTATTCTTGGATGTCTGTGAATGACGTGTCAGTTGAGGCAATGTTTGGGATGTCTGTGAATGATATGTCAGTTGAGGCGATATTTGGGATGTCTGTGAATGACATGTCAGTTGAGGCGATGTTTGGGATGTCTGTGAATGACATGTCAGTTGAGGCGATGTTTGGGATGTCTGTGAATGACATGTCAGTTGAGGCGATGTTTGGGATGTCTGTGAATGACATGTCAGTTGAGGCGATGTTTGGGATGTCTGTGAATGACATGTCAGTTGAGGCGATGTTTGGGATGTCTGTGAATGATATGTCAGTTGAGGCGATGTTTGGGATGTCTGTGAATGACGTGTCAGTTGAGGCGATGTTTGGGATGTCTGTGAATGACATGTCAGTTGAGGCGATGTTTGGGATGTCTGTGAATGATATGTCAGTTGAGGCGATGTTTGGGATGTCTGTGAATGACATGTCAGTTGAGGCGATGTTTGGGATGTCTGTGAATGACATGTCAGTTGAGGCGATGTTTGGGATGTCTGTGAATGATATGTCAGTTGAGGCGATGTTTGGGATGTCTGTGAATGACGTGTCAGTTGAGGTGATGTTTGGGATGTCTGTGAATGACCTACCATTTGAGGTGAATGTAATGGGTGCGTGCTGGTGGCAGGGAAGTCAGGCGCAGGAGAGTGAACTTGGTATAAATGGAGCAGTTTAATAAATGCTAAAAAACTCCAAAAACCAATATATACAAAAATAACATAAAAGTGTAGAAAACCCGTCGCACACCAGAACATGACTATCCCAATAACATACAACAAACAATCACCGACAAAGACATGAGGGGAGACAGAGGGTTAAATACACAACATGTAATTGATGGGATTGAAACCATGTGTGATGGAAGACCAGACAAAACCAATGGAAAATGAAAAATGGATCAGCGATGGCTGGAAAGTTGGTGACGTCGACCGCCGAACATCGCCCGATCAAGGAGAGGGACCAACTTCAGCCGAAGTCGTGACAGTGAATGACATGTAATTTGAGGTGATGTTTGACCTGTTTGTGATTGACATGTAATTTGAGGTGATGTTTGACCTGTTTGTGATTGACATGTAATTTGAGGTGATGTTTGACCTGTTTGTGATTGACATGTAATTTGAGGTGATGTTTGACCTGTTTGTGATTGACATGTAATTTGAGGTGATGTTTGACATGTTTGTGATTGACATGTCATTTGAGGTGATGTTTGACCTGTTTGTGATTGACATGTAATTTGAGGTGATGTTTGACCTGTTTGTGATTGACATGTAATTTGAGGTGATGTTTGACCTGTTTGTGATTGACATGTAATTTGAGGTGATGTTTGACCTGTTTGTGATTGACATGTAATTTGAGGTGATGTTTGACCTGTTTGTGATTGACATGTAATTTGAGGTGATGTTTGACATGTTTGTGATTGACATGTCATTTGAGGTGATGTTTGACCTGTTTGTGATTGACATGTAATTTGAGGTGATGTTTGACCTGTTTGTGATTGACATGTAATTTGAGGTGATGTTTGGAATGCCCTTGTAATTAGAGTGTCCGCTCTAATATTGGAAGGTTGTGATTTTAATCCCTGGTCGAGTCATAATAACGACTGTAAAAATCTGACTTGATGCATCTCTGCTTGGCACTCAGCGTTAAGAAGATAGATTGGGTGCAAGATCCTGCAATAGTCTAGCGTCCTATCCAGGGGGTGTACTTTTACACCAAGCAGACCCGTGCTACAAAAACAGGAGATAGGCTCCTGTGTTCTGGCTCACACAAGCTAAAACTATTTACTTACTGGCATGCCATTTGAGGTGATGTTTGGGATGTTTGTGAATGGCATGCCATTTGAGGTGATCATTTGGATGTTTGTGAATGACATGCCAATTGTAGGTGGTTGCCCTCCTGCCTTGCCTTCTCCCTTCCTCCCTCCCCCCCTGTCATAATTTCCCCACTCCCTCTCATCCTCCCCTCCACTCTCCCTCTGTTCATCTGCCACCTTACTTTCTGATGTATATCTCTCTCTCTCTGTCTCTATTTCCCTCTGTCTTTCTCTTCCTCTGTCTCTCTCTTTCTCTCTCTCCCTCTCCCTCTGTCAATTCATTTTAATTTACCCTCCCCCCCTCTCTCTCCCCATCTGTCTCTCTCTCTATCTGTCTCCCTCTCTCTCTCTACTCCCTCTGTCTTACTCTCTCCATCTGTCTTACTCTCTCCTGCTCTCTACAGATTTCAGAATACCCCCTCTCTCAGCCATATCTCCCCCATTTCTACCTTATCTGTCTCTCCACTCTCTCCCATATATCCCACTCTCCCCCATATATCCCACTCTCCCATATATCCCACTCTCCCATATATCCCACTCTCTCCCATATATCCCACTCTCCCATATATCCCACTCTCTCCCATATATCCCACTCTCCCATATATCCCACTCTCCCATATATCCCACTCTCCCCCATATATCCCACTCTCCCATATATCCCACTCTCTCCCATATATCCCACTCTCCCATATATCCCACTCTCTCCCATATATCCCACTCTCCCATATATCCCACTCTCCCATATATCCCACTCTCCCATATATCCCACTCTCTCCCATATATCCCACTCTCCCCCATATATCCCACCAATGCAGGGTTTCTCAAACTCGGTACTGGGTGCACGTTTTTTTTCTCTCTTTCCTAGCACTATACAACTTATTCAAATAATCAAAGCTTGATTGTTAGTTGGTTATTTGAATGTAGTGTAGAGCTAGGGCAAAAACCAAAACTGCCCAGTACCGAGTTCGAGACACCCTGTGCCAATGAAGCACAGTTAAAATCCAACTCTCTTTTTCTCCTCATCTAGGTGGTCTGTTTATCAGGAACACAGATCAAGAGTACACTGCATTTCGATTGGCTATCTTCCTGCACAACACCAGCCCCAATGCCACAGAGGCTCCTTTCAACCTGGTACCCCATGTCGACAACATCGAGACAGCTAACAGCTTCGCCGTCACAAATGCCTGTGAGTACTACCAGATAAGAGTTTGTGTATGTGTGCACGTGTGCACTCAAACCTTGCACCACACACATAGAGAAAGTCTCAAACGCCTGTGAGGTGTATATGAGGCTATCATTTACTATTGGAAGAGGGGAAAGGGGTTGCTGTGTCAGCTTAGCTTGAGAACATGACTGATCTATGTCTACATTGAAATGAGGGAGGTCTATGTGATGACCAGATCCCTCAGGAAGTACATCTGCACTGTCAACCTAATGGAATCCCCATGGATCTCATCTTGGTAAATGGAGTTTAATAGAACCATTGGAACAGTTGGATTCCATGTGGATTACCTGGTCTTTCTTATGAGATAATATCTGTCTAAACCTTCTTTCAATCGTCCCAGAGTTGTGTGTCATATTGAGGCCCAATAACTTGTTTTCTACGGTTGAGCCAGGCCAATTTCCACTGTGTGGAATTTGGCCCGAGGACTAAAGCTCTGTGGTTAATTTGGAAAATTGAATCAAGACTAACAGAGGGAAATGAAAAGACACTATCATTTACTGGCTTGCCTGGAGATGGAATAGAATATATTATCAGAAAAGGCAACAGGGGAAGGAAATGAAGTGTGGTCGTGTGTTGGTGTATGTTTTGAATTAAGGATGCAGCTGCTGTCTTATCAAGACCAAATTTGGCAAAGTCATCCTCAACTACTCTCTCTCGCTAGCTGCTACTGCTACTGCTGAGGGCAGCTTTGTTATTTAAATATGAAAAACTGTTGGTGACTTCCCTTTGACTGTAGAAGGCTGTGACTGGGCCAGCCTGATCACTGGAAATATACTTTGATTTTGGACGTGTGAAAAGGTCCTGAGAACATCGATATACTGTATGCCTTTGTCAGCGCTCACAAAAATAGTTTAAAAAAGATTGTCAAGCACTGGGCACAAACTGGTGATGCTTGGAGACAGAGCTGCTTAGACCACAGCTCCATCGCAGTTCACAATGATACCTGATGGTAATAGCGCATAAGTGTTCATTATTTAGCTTTAACCCTTCCCCAAAACATAGCCCTGACCTTAACCACTTGGAAATAATACCTACATGTAACTATTGATTGTGGAAACAAATCCACACAATTACATAAATGAATGATACAGTGCCTTCAGAAAGTATTCATACCCCTTGACTTATTCCACATTTAGTTGTTTTTTCTTACCCATCTACACACAATTCCTCAGAATGACGAAGTGAAAACATGTTTTTAGAAATGTTTGCAAATGTATTGAAAATGGAATATCTAATTTACATATTTACATATTCACACCCATGAGTCAACACATGTTAGAATCACCTTTGGTGGTGATGACAACTGTGAGTCTTTCTCAGTAAGTCTCTAACAGCTTTGCACTCCTAGATTGTACAATATTTGCCCGATACTATTTTTTAAATTCTTCAAGCTCTGTCAAATTGGTTGTTCATCATTGATAGTCAACCATTTTTAGGTCTTGCCACAGATTTTTTCAAGTTGATTTAAGTCAAAACTGTTACAGTTTTAAATCTACTTGAAAAAATCTGTGGCAAGACCTAAAAATTCACTCTCTTATTTGTAAGTAACTACAATGTTGATTTGGCCTTGTATTTTAGGTTATTTTCCTGCTGAAAGGTATATTCATCTCCCAGTGTCTGGTGGAAAGCAGACTGAACCAGGTTATTGTCCTGCTGAAAGGTATATTCATCTGCCAGTGTCTGGTGGAAAGCAGACTGAACCAGGTTATTGTCCTGCTGAAAGGTATATTCATCTGCCAGTGTCTGGTGGAAAGCAGACTGAACCAGGTTATTGTCCTGCTGAAAGGTGACTTCACATCCCAGTGTCTGGTGGAAAGCAGACTGAACCAGGTTATTGTCCTGCTGAAAGGTATATTCATCTCCCAGTGTCTGGTGGAAAGCAGACTGAACCAGGTCATTGTCCTGCTGAAAGGTGACTTCATCTCCCAGTGTCTGGTGGAAAGCAGACTGAACCAGGTTATTGTCCTGCTGAAAGGTATATTCATCTCCCAGTGTCTGGTGGAAAGTAGACTGAACCAGGTTATTGTCATGCTGAAAGGTATATTCATCTCCCAGTGTCTGGTGGAAAGCAGACTGAACCAGGTTATTGTCCTGCTGAAAGGTATATTCATCTCCCAGTGTCTGGTGGAAAGCAGACTGAACCAGGTTTTCCACCAGGATTTTGCCTGTGCTTAGCTCCATGCCATTTCTTTTTTATCCTAAAAATCTCTCCAGTCGTTAATGATTACAAGCATACCCATAACATGATGCAGCCACCACTATGCTTGAAAATATGGAGATTGGTACTCAGTAATGTGGTGTATTGGATTTGCCCCAAATATAACACTTTGTATTCAGGACAAAAAGTGAATTCCTTTGCCACATTTTTTGCAGTATTGCTTTAGTGCCTTGTTGCAAACAGGATGCATGTTTTGGAATATTTGTTCTCCTATCACAGCCATTAAACTCTGTAACTGTTTTAAAGTCACCATTTGCATCATGGTGAAATCCCTGAGTGGTTCCCTTCTTCTTCGGCAACTGAGTTAGGAAGGACTCTCCTTATCTTTGTAGTGAATGGGTGTATTGATACATCATCCAAAATATAACTAATAACTTCATCATGCTCTAAAAGATATTCAATGTCTTCTTTTTTCATTTTTACCCATCTACCAATAGGTGCCCTTCTTTGCAAAGCATTTGAAAACCTCCCTGGTCTTTGTGGTTGAATCTATGTTTGAAATTCACTGCTCAACTGAGGGACCATACAGATAATTGAATGTGTGGGGTACAGAAATGAAGTAGTCATAAAAAAAGTATGTAATACACCATTATTGCACACAGAGTGAGTCCATGTAACTTATTATGTGACTTGTTAAGCACATGTTCACTCGTGAACTTATTTAGGCTTGCCATAACAAAGGGTGTAACATATTCGCTGGGAGTCAGGAAGCAGGTGCACAAGGTGAGTTTAATAATAATAAAAGGCAGATAAACAAAACAAGAGAAGAACACTAAAATAGATAAAACCAGTACTGCCTGATTACTGAGGCTACTGAGGACTAAATAAAGGGAAGGTGATCTAGGTGATGGGGAGCAGGTGCGCGTAATGATGGGGAGCAGGTGCGCGTAATGATGGGGAGCAGGTGCGCGTAATGATGGGGAACAGGTGCGCGTAATGATGGTGCCAGGACCGGGGGTTAGTAGACCGGTGATGTCGAGCACTGGAGAGGGGGAGTGGGAGTAGGCGTGACAAAGGGGTTGACTCAAAACATTTCACCTTTTAATTTTTTTATTAATTTGTAAAAATGTCTATAAACAGAATTCCACTTTGACATTTAGGGGGTATTCTGTGTAGGCCAGTGACAAACAAAATGTGTAGTTTAATCCATTCTAAATTCAGACAGTAACACAACTAAATGTGAAAACATTTAAGGGTGTGAATACTTCTGAAGGCACTGCACAGTATATCGTATTGTTTTGACAATATTGCAAGTTTTATTTCCCTGACCAATCAAAACTTGTTTTCTCATTTTCTATCTTGTCTCTCTGCAGCAGACATATGGTGAGCAATATGTTTGGAACATCAAATCGCAATGAAATCACAGTATCGAATCATAGTGCATACTGTATAGAATCATGACATTCGCAATACATATTGTATCGGCACCTAAGTACCGTGATAATGTTCTGTCGTGAGGTCCCCGGCAATTACCAGGCCTAAACCTAAACCTTTGATATGTTTCTATTTTAACCCTATATCCTGTATCCACGTGGATTTAATGCATAAAAAAATAAACGTCGAATTTGGAAGGGAAATGATGAGATCTTGATGGACTGGGCTGCCATTGTGTGCCCAGTGGTGTTGATATGAAACAAGGACTGTTGGGGACTCTGTGTGATAAAACCGTGTTGATTGGTATCACTCTCTCACTATCTTGCTCTCTCTCTTTCTGTCTCTGTCTCTCAGACTGTGTGAAAGCTGGATAATTACAGACTAATGTGGCACGGTATACTGACACTTCTGTACTTTTTCAAAACTAGAACATGAAAAATGGTTCAGTAGTAGAATTTTTGTTACATTCGGTACTTATATCAAATGTATTTAGCGTCCTTTACTCATTGAGTGTGGATGAAGTCTGTCTATCAGAGCGGCAGATGTCCCCTTATATCGCGAGCGTAGTACTGTGCCTGCTACACTTAGTCATTGGTAGGTGTAGCCTGTCCTGAGGAACCACTGAACTCACTGGGAGTCTGGGCTGCATCATGTTAGCTCCCCTTCTCATACTGACTCTAGTCTGTCCTGAGGAACCACTGGGAGTCTGGGCTGCATCATGTTAGCTCCCTTCTCATACTGACTCTAGTCTGTCCTGAGGAACCACTGAACTCACTGGGAGTCTGGGCTGCATCATGTTATCTCCCCTCTCATACTGACTCTAGTCTGTCCTGAGGAACCACTGGGAGTCTGGACTGCATCATGTTAGCTCCCCATTCATACTGACTCTAGTCTGTCCTGAGGAACCACTGAACTCACTGGGAGTCTGGACTGCATCATGTTAGCTCCCCATTCATACTGACTCTAGTCTGTCCTGAGGAACCACTGGGAGTCTGGACTGCATCATGTTAGCTCCTCTCTCATACGGACTCTAGTCTGTCCTGAGGAACCACTGGGAGTCTGGGCTGCATCATGTTAGCTCCCCATTCATACTGACTCTAGTCTGTCCTGAGGAACCACTGGGAGTCTGGACTGCATCATGTTAGCTCCCCATTCATACTGACTCTAGTCTGTCCTGAGGAACCACTGGGAGTCTGGACTGCATCATGTTAGCTCCCCACTCATACTGACTCTAGTCTGTCCTGATGAACTCACTGGGAGTCTGGACTGCATCATGTTATCTCCCCTCTCATACTGACTCTAGTCTGTCCTGAGGAACCACTGGGAGTCTGGGCTGCATCATGTTAGCTCCCCACTCATACTGACTATAGTCTGTCCTGAGGAACCACTGGGAGTCTGGACAGTATCATGTTAGCTCCCATCTCATACTGACTCTAGTCTGTCCTGAGGAACCACTGAACTCACTGGGAGTCTGGGCTGCATCATGTTAGCTCCCTTCTCATACTGACTCTAGTCTGTCCTGAGGAACCACTGGGAGTCTGGGCTGCATCATGTTATCTCCCCACTCATACTGACTCTAGTCTGTCCTGAGGAACCACTGAACTCACTGGGAGTCTGGGCTGCATCAAGTTAGCTCCCTTCTCATACTGACTCTAGTCTGTCCTGAGGAACCACTGGGAGTCTGGGCTGCATCATGTTAGCTCCCTTCTCATACTGACTCTAGCCTGTCCTGAGGAACCACTGGGAGTCTGGGCTGCATCATGTTAGCTCCCTTTTCATACTGACTCTAGTCTGTCCTGAGGAACCACTGAACTTACTGGGAGTCTGGGCTGCATCATGTTATCTCCCCTCTCATACTGACTCTAGTCTGTCCTGAGGAATCACTGGGAGTCTGGACTGTATCATGTTATCTCCGCTCTCATACTGACTCTAGTCTGTCCTGAGGAACCACTGGGAGTCTGGACTGCATCATGTTATCTCCTCTCTCATACTGACTCTAGTCTGTCCTGAGGAACCACTGGGAGTCTGGGCTGCATCATGTTATCTCCTCTCTCATACTGACTCTAGTCTGTCCTGATGAACCACTGAACTCACTGGGAGTCTGGGCTGCATCATGTTATCTCCCCATTCATACTGACTCTAGTCTGTCCTGATGAACTCACTGGGAGTCTGGACTGCATCATGTTATCTCCCCTCTCATACTGACTCTAGTCTGTCCTGAGGAACCACTGGGAGTCTGGGCTGCATCATGTTAGCTCCCCACTCATACTGACTATAGTCTGTCCTGAGGAACCACTGGGAGTCTGGACAGTATCATGTTAGCTCCCATCTCATACTGACTCTAGTCTGTCCTGAGGAACCACTGAACTCACTGGGAGTCTGGGCTGCATCATGTTATCTCCCCACTCATACTGACTCTAGTCTGTCCTGAGGAACCACTGAACTCACTGGGAGTCTGGGCTGCATCAAGTTAGCTCCCTTCTCATACTGACTCTAGTCTGTCCTGAGGAACCACTAGGAGTCTGGGCTGCATCATGTTAGCTCCCTTCTCATACTGACTCTAGCCTGTCCTGAGGAACCACTGGGAGTCTGGGCTGCATCATGTTAGCTCCCTTTTCATACTGACTCTAGTCTGTCCTGAGGAACCACTGAACTTACTGGGAGTCTGGGCTGCATCATGTTATCTCCCCTCTCATACTGACTCTAGTCTGTCCTGAGGAATCACTGGGAGTCTGGACTGTATCATGTTATCTCCGCTCTCATACTGACTCTAGTCTGTCCTGAGGAACCACTGGGAGTCTGGACTGCATCATGTTATCTCCTCTCTCATACTGACTCTAGTCTGTCCTGAGGAACCACTGGGAGTCTGGGCTGCATCATGTTATCTCCTCTCTCATACTGACTCTAGTCTGTCCTGATGAACCACTGAACTCACTGGGAGTCTGGGCTGCATCATGTTATCTCCCCATTCATATTGACTCTAGTCTGTCCTGAGGAACCACTGAACTCACTGGGAGTCTGGGCTGCATCATGTTAGCTCCCATCTCATACTGACTCTAGTCTGTCCTGATGAACCACTGGGAGTCTGGGCTGCATCATGTTATCTCCTCTCTCATACTGACTCTAGTCTGTCCTGAGGAACCATTGGGAGTCTGGACTGCATCATGTTATCTCCTCTCTCATACTGACTCTAGTCTGTCCTGAGGAACCACTGAACTTACTGGGAGTCTGGGCTGCATCATGTTATCTCCCCTCTCATACTGACTCTAGTCTGTCCTGAGGAACCACTGGGAGTCTGGACTGCATCATGTTATCTCCCCTCACATACTGACTCTAGTCTGTCCTGAGGAATCACTGGGAGTCTGGACTGTATCATGTTATCTCCCCTCTCATACTGACTCTAGTCTGTCCTGAGGAACCACTGGGAGTCTGGACTGCATCATGTTATCTCCTCTCTCATACTGACTCTAGTCTGTCCTGATGAACCACTGAACTCACTGGGAGTCTGGGCTGCATCATGTTATCTCCCCATTCATACTGACTCTAGTCTGTCCTGAGGAACCACTGAACTCACTGGGAGTCTGGGCTGCATCATGTTAGCTCCCTTCTCATACTGACTCTAGTCTGTCCTGAGGAACCACTGAACTCACTGGGAGTCTGGGCTGCATCATGTTATCTCCCCATTCATACTGACTCTAGTCTGTCCTGAGGATCCACTGAACTCACTGGGAGTCTGGGCTGCATCATGTTATCTCCCCTCTCATACTGGCTCTAGTCTGTCCTGAGGAACCACTGGGAGTCTGGGCTGCATCATGTTAGCTCTCATCTCATACTGACTCTAGTCTGTCCTGAGGAACCACTGGGAGTCTGGACTGGATCATGTTAGCTCCCATCTCATACTGACTCTAGTCTGTCCTGAGGAATCACTGGGAGTCTGGACTGTATCATGTTAGCTCCCATCTCATACTGACTCTAGTCTGTCCTGAGGAACCACTGGGAGTCTGGACTGCATCATGTTATCTCCTCTCTCATACTGACTCTAGTCTGTCCTGAGGAACCACTGGGAGTCTGGACTGCATCATGTTATCTCCTCTCTCATACTGACTCTAGTCTGTCCTGAGGAACCACTGGGAGTCTGGACTGCATCATGTTATCTCCTCTCTCATACTGACTCTAGTCTGTCCTGAGGAACCATTGGGAGTCTGGACTGCATCATGTTAGCTCCCCACTCATACTGACTCTAGTCTGTCCTGAGGAACCACTGGGAGTCTGGGCTGCATCATGTTATCTCCCCTCTCATACTGACTCTAGTCTGTCCTGAGGAACCACTGGGAGTCTGGACTGCATCATGTTATCTCCTCTCTCATACTGTCTCTAGTCTGTCCTGAGGAACCACTGGGAGTCTGGACTGCATCATGTTAGCTCCCCACTCATACTGAACAGAAGTTAACACACCGTAATGATGCAACACGACATGTAGAAATGTTGAAACTTTTCATTACTGTATGCAAAACAATGTCTAGAACACATTACAATGCAATGAAGCACAGGTAGCTTCCAGCTTTGTAGGCTAACTTTCCTTGCTATCTTAAAGCTGAATATAAGAATATAACACCAATTCACTACCATAATACTGTTTTGTGATAGCATGCAAACCACAAAGCAAAATATGCTGACTTCAAAAAGGATTGTCACCAAAAACAATAATTGCCCCAAATCTTTTTTATCATTTGTCTCCCTCGCCTCAGTCACGTCTATCCTTAACATATATATATATATATATATATATATATATATATATATATATATATATATATATATATACAGTTGAAGTCGGAAGTTTACATACACCTTAGCCAAATACATTTAAACTCAGTTTTTCACAATTCCTGACACTTAACCTCTTGCCTCTAGTTGGGACGCTTGCAAATGTGCTACGCTAAATGCTAATAGTATTAGTTAAAAGTTCATTAAAATACACATGCAGGGTATCAAATTAAAGCTACACTCGTTGTGAATCCAGGCAACAAGTCAGATTTTTAAAATGCTTTTCGGCGACAGCATGAGAAGCTATTATCTGATAGCATGCACCAATACACTACAACAGAAAAGCACAGCAGGGGACGTAAACAAAATAATTAGCATTTCGGCGTTACACAAACCGCACAATAAAATAGAAAACAGTCATTACCTTTCACCATCTTCTTTGTTGGCACTCCTAGATGTCCCATAAACACTATTGGGTCTTTATTTCGATTAAATCGGGCCATATAAAGCCAAGATATCGTTATATGTAGACTGTGTGATAAACGAAAAAAACAGCAATTTCACAACGTAACGTCATTTTTTAAAATTCAAAAAGTAGACGATAAACTTTCACAAAACACTTCGAAATACGTTTGTAATGCTACTTTAGGTATTAGTAAACGTTAATAAGCGATAAAAATCATCCGTAGGCGATGTAAATATCATTAGCTGTCGTCTTGGAAAACATTTCAGGAGAGAGCTCTTCCGGAATGATCTGGGCGGAGACCGGAGGTAAGTCGTGCCCCTCTTTCGGTTCAACCAAGAATCAAAGAGGATTCAATTCACAAGACTCTAGACAACATGGGGATGCTGTGGGAGTTGAATGCTCGGTCTTATCTAATTCGGCTCACTGTTAACAATTGCTTGAAGTGGCGCAAGGATATTTTCTGTGATCAGGTTTTCCTGCGCTTTCCGATGTAACGCACGTTATGTAATAGCCACAGTCGTGATTTAACCAGTTTTAAAAACGTCCGAGGGTTTCCTATCCACACATTCTAACCATATGAACGTACTATATTCCTGGCATGAGTAGCAGGGCGCTGAAATGTTGCGCGATTTTTAACAAAATGTTCAAAAAAGTAGAGGGTAGGAGCAACAGGTTAATCTGCGTAAAAGTTCTCTGTTTTAGGCCAGTTAGGGTCACCACTTATTTTAAGAATGTGAAATGTCAGAATAATACTAGAGAGAATGATTTATTTCAGCTTTCATTTCTTTCATAAAATTCCCAGTGGGTCAGAAGTTTACATACACTCAATTAGTATTTGGCAGCATTGACTTTAAATTGTTTAACTTTGGTCGAACATTTCAGGAAGCCTTTTGCAAACTTCCCACAATAAGTTGGGTGAATTTTGTCCCATTCTTCCTGACAAAGCTGGTTTAACTGAGTCAGGTTTGTAGGCCTTGCTTGCACACGCTTTTTAAGTTCTGCTCACAAACTTTCTATAGGATTAAGGTCAGGGCTTTGTGATGTCCACTCCAATACCTTGACATTGTTGTATTTAAGCCATTTTGCCACAACTTTGGAATATGCTTGGGGTCATTGTCCATTTGGAAGACCCATTTGCGATCAAGCTTTAACTTCCTGACTGATGTCTTGAGACATTGCTTCAATATATCCACATAATTTTCCTTTCTCATGTTACCATCTATTTTGTGAAGTGCACCAGTCCCTCCTGCAGCAAAGCACCCCCTCAACATGATGGGGCGGCAGCGTAGCCTAGTGGTTAGAGTGTTGGACTAGTAACCAAAAGGTTGCAAGTTCAAATCCCCGAGCTAACAAAGGTACACATCTGTCATTTTACCCTTGAACCAGGCAGTTAACCCACTGTTTCTAGGCTGGCATTGAAAATAACAATGTTATTTCTTAACTGACTTGCTGAAATAAAGGTCAAATAAAAAATGATGCTGCCACCCCATGGTTGGAATGGTGTTCTTTGGCTTGCAAGAATGTACTTTGGTGCGAAAAGTACAAATCAATGCCAGAACAACAGCAAATGACCTAATGAAGATGCTGGAGGAAAGAGGTACAAAATTATTTATATCCACAGTAAAAATGAGTCCTATATCGACATAACCTGAAAGGCCGCTCAGCAAGGAAGAAGCCACCATAAAAAAGCCAGACTATGGTTCGACCTTAATGACAATCGTTATGTTTGGAGGAAACATAACGATCCCAAGGATGAACCATTATTTTTCTGAGGTCTTGGCTGATTTCTTTTGATTTTCCCATGATGTCAAGAAAAGAGGCATTGAGCTGTAAGTAGGCCTTGAAATACATCCACAGGTACACCTCCAATTGACTCAAATTATGTCAATCAGAAGCTTCTAAAGCAGTTACAAAATTTTCTGGAATTTTCCAAGCTGTTTAAAGGCACAGTCAACTTAATGTTTTTAATCTTCTGACTTCTGACTGATACAGTGAATTATAAGTGAAATCATCTGTCTGTAAACAATTGTTGGAAAAATTACTTGTTTAATGCACAAAGTAGATCTCCTAACCGACTTGCCAAAACCAACTTCAACTGTGTAAATACAGTGCCTTGCGAAACTATTCGGCCCCCTTGAACTTTGCTACATTTTGCCACATTTCAGGCTTCAAACATAAAGATATAAAACTGTATGTTTTTGTGAAGAATCAACAAGTGGGACACAATCATGAAGTGGAATGACATTTATTGGATATTTCAAACTTTTTTAACAAATCAAAAACTGAAAAATTGGGCGTGCAAAATGATTCAGTCCCCTTAAATTAATACTTTGTAGCGCCACCTTTTGCTGCGATTACAGCTGTAAGTCGCTTGGAGTATGTCTCTATCAGTTTTGCACATCGAGAGACTGAAATTTTTTCCCATTCCTCCTTGCAAAACAGCTCGAGCTCAGTGAGGTTGGATGGAGAGCATTTGTGAACAGCAGTTTTCAGTTCTTTCCACAGATTCTCGATTGGATTCAGGTCTGGACTTTGACTTGGCCATTCTAACACCTGGATATGTTTATTTTTGAACCATTCCATTGTAGATGTTGCTTTATGTTTTGGATCATTGTCTTGTTGGAAGACAAATCTCCGTCCCAGTCTCAGGTCTTTTGCAGACTCCATCAGGTTTTCTTCCAGAATGGTCCTGTATTTGGCTCCATCCATCTTCCCATCAATTTTAACCATCTTCCCTGTCCCTGCTGAAGAAAAGCAGGCCCAAACTATGATGCTGCCACCACCATGTTTGACAGTGGGGATGGTAGGTTCAGGGTGATGGGCTGTGTTGCTTTTACGCCAAACATAACGTTTTGCATTGTTGCCAAAAAGTTCAATTTTGGTTTCATCTGACCAGAGCACCTTCTTCCACATGTTTGGTGTGTCTCCCAGGTGGCTTGTGGCAAACTTTAAACAACACTTTTTATGGATATCTTTAAGAAATGGCTTTCTTCTTGCCACTCTTCCATAAAGGCCAGATTTGTGCAATATACGACTGATTGTTGTCCTATGGACAGAGTCTCCCACCTGTAGATGAAGATCTCTGCAGTTCATCCAGAGTGATCATGGGCCTCTTGGCTGCATCTCTGATCAGTCTTCTCCTTGTATGAGCTGAAAGTTTAGAGGGACGGCCAGGTCTTGGTAGATTTGCAGTGGTCTGATACTCCTTCCATTTCAATAATATTGCTTGCACAGTGCTCCTTGGGATGTTTAAAGCTTGGGAAATCTTTTTGTATCCAAATCCGGCTTTAAACTTCTTCACAACAGTATCTCGGACCTGCCTGGTGTGTTCCTTGTTCTTCATGATGCTCTCTGCGCTTTTAACGGACCTCTGAGACTATCACAGTGCAGGTGCATTTATACGGAGACTTGATTACACACAGGTGGATTGTATTTATCATCATTAGTCATTTAGGTCAACATTGGATCATTCAGAGATCCTCACTGAACTTCTGGAGAGAGTTTGCTGCACTGAAAGTAAAGGGGCTGAATAATTTTGCACGCCCAATTTTTCAGTTTTTGAAGTGTTAAAAAAGTTTGAAATATCCAATAAATGTCGTTCCACTTCATGTTTGTGTCCCACTTGTTGTTGATTCTTCACAAAAAAATACAGTTTTATATCTTTATGTTTGAAGCCTGAAATGTGGCAAAAGGTTGCAAAGTTCAAGGGGGCCGAAAACTTTTGCAAGGCACTGTATATACACTACCGTCCCAAAGTTTGGGGTCACTTAGAAATGTCCTTGTTTTTGAAAGAAAAGCATATTTTTTGGCCACTAAAGTAACCTCAAATTGATCAGAAATACAGTGTAGACATTGTTAATGTTGTAAATGACTATTGTAGCAGGAAATATCTACATAGGCGCACAAAGGCCCATTATCAGTAACCATCACCCTTGTGTTCCAATGGCACGTTGTGATAGCCTTTTAAAATGATAAACTTGGATTAGCTAATTGATCATTAGAAAACCAATTTGCAATTATGTTAGCATAGCTAAAAACGTGTTGTTGTTCTGATTAATTAAGCAATAAAACCTGCCTTCTTTGGACTAGTTGAGTATCTGGAGCATCAGCATTTGTAGGTCTGATTACAGGCTCAAAATGGCCAGAAACAAAGTACTTTCTTCCGAAACTCGTCAGTCAATTTTTGTTCTGATAAATGAAGGCTATTCCATGCAAGAACATGCCAAGAAACTGAAGATCTGGTAGAATGCTGTGTACTACTCCCTTCACAGAACTGCGCATACTTTCTCTAACCAGAATAGAAAGAGGAGTGGGAGGCCCCGGTGCACAACTTAGCATGAGGACAAGTTCATTAGAGTGTCTAGTTTGAGAAACAGATGCTTCAAAAGTCCTCAAATGGCAGCTTCATTAAATAGTACCTGTAAAATACCAGTTTGAACGTCAACAGCGAAGATGCGACTCCGGGATGCTGGCCTTCTAGGCAGAGTTGTAAAGTAAAAGCCATATCTCAGACTGGCCAATAGAAAGAAAACATTAAGATGGGCAAAAGAACACTGGACAGAGGAACTCTGCTTAGAAGACCAGTATCCTGGAGTTGTGTCTTCCCTGTTGACGTTGAGACTGGTGTTTGATCAAGTTGATGTTATTTTAATGGACCAAAATTTAGATTTTCTTTAAAAAACAAGGACATTTCTAAGTGACCAGAAACTTTTGAACGGTAGTGTGTATATATATATATATATATAATTCGTTTTTGTTTGTTGTTGTTGCACAAAACAGGAAGAATACAAACAAACAAACAATAACGATATGATACAGCGCATTCTGAATGTATTCAGACCACTTGACTTTTTCAAAATGTTTTTACATTACAGCCTTACTCTAAAATGGATTATAAAAAAATATTCCCCTCATCAATCTACACAAAACAAACAATAATGACAAAAAAAGAAAGTTTTTTAGACATTTTTGAAAATGTTAAAAAAATGATAGACAAAAGATTATTAGGTTATTTACGTGAGTATTCAGTCTCTTTGCTTTGGTATAGTTATCACATCGACTGCTCGAGGAATCTGGTCAGTGTCTGCAAGCTGATTTAGGATAGGTTATTTACGTAAGTATTCAGTCCCTTTGCTTTGGTATAGTTAACACATCGACTGCTCGAGGAATCTGGTCAGTGTCTGCAAGCTGATTTAGGATAGGTTATTTACGTAAGTATTCAGTCCCTTTGCTTTGGTATAGTTAACACATCGACTGCTCGAGGAATCTGGTCAGTGTCTGCAAGCTGATTTAGGATAGGTTATTTACGTAAGTATTCAGTCCCTTTGCTTTGGTATAGTTATCACATCGACTGCTCGAGGAATCTGGTCAGTGTCTGCAAGCTGATTTAGGATAGGTTATTTACGTAAGTATTCAGTCTCTTTGCTTTGGTATAGTTATCACATCGACTGCTCGAGGAATCTGGTCAGTGTCTGCAAGCTGATTTAGGATAACATCTCTGTCAGCAATGGAAATCCCTTTTATATCACTCTTTTTAATAAAACTTGTAAGAAGTCGGGTTGCAAGCAGAATTCCCAAAAAACGAATTTCTCAAGTGAGTAAAATAGAAATTCATGCTCCATTGTATTGAAGGCTTCATATAAGTCTTAGAAGACAATTACAACTAATCTTCAAAGATTAGATCAGAATAGTCCATATGGTTTAATTAACACCAGTCGGATACTATTAGATATAAATGTATGTCTATTCCTCATGAAGCTAGACTGGGTCTCCTCTACAATTGAGTCCAATACCACTTTCATTCTTTTTGCAAATATATAGGGTAATACTTTGTAGTCGTTGTTGAGAAGACAGATTGGATGCTAATTATCCAGGAGAAGCAAGTCTTTCTTGGGCTTAGGGATCAATTAGACCTTTAGTTCAAACTGGGAGGGAGAGTCTTTCTGAAAAGACCTCCAACAGAAATGGGGCTAACTGTTGAGAAAAAGTTTAGTAAAACTCAGCAGATATACCATCAGTCCCAGGAGACGTTTTATTATATTTAAGGTGTTTATAGAATAAATGATCTCTTCAACTATAATAGGGTCATCACCAATGTTCCCTCTAATTTATTTCAGCTGTACCCGCTTTTAGTTACAGTTTTACTGTGAACACTGAGGCTGTACCCGCTTTTAGTTACAGTTTTACTGTGAACACTGAGGCTGTACCCGCTTTTAGTTACAGTTTTACTGTGAACACTGAGGCTGTACCCGCTTTTAGTTACAGTTTTACTGTGAACACTGAGGCTGTAACCGCTTTAAGTTACAGTTTTACTGTGAACACTGAGGCTGTAACCGCTTTTAGTTACAGTTTTACTGTGAACACTGAGGCTGTAACCGCTTTTAGTTACAGTTTTACTGTGAACACTGAGGCCGTACCCACTTTAAGTTACAGTTTTACTGTGAACACTGAGGCTGTACCCGCTTTTAGTTACAGTTTTACTGTGAACACTGAGGCTGTACCCACTTTAAGTTACAGTTTTACTGTGAACACTGAGGCTGTACCCACTTTAACCTGTTACTCCTACCCTCTACTTTTTCGAACATTCTGTTAAAAATCGCGCAACATTTCAGCGCCCTGCTACTCATGCCAGGAATATAGTATATGCATATGATTAGTATGTGTGGATAGAAAACACTCAGACGTTTATAAAACTGGTTAAATCACGGATGTGGCTTTACCAGAACGGGAGTTTCATCGAAAAGCGCAGGAAAACCTGATCACTGAAAATGGAAAAATATATTGCTGCGCGACTTGAACCCATTGATAAAGGTGAACCACAATTAATGAGGCTGAGGTTGCAGTACCTACAGCTTCCACACGGTGTCTAGAGTCTTGTCATTTGCCTACGATTTGTTTCTTGGTCAAACAGATACAAGGCAGCACAGTTCTTCATGTCTAGGACCGGATATTTTGGTTGAGTTTCTAGCCGGACATTTTTCCAGACGGACAGCTATAGAAAATACTTCGTCTTGTGATTAATTTGATCGCTTATTAACGTTTACTAATACCTAAAGTTGCATTACAAAAGTATTTCGAAGTGTTTTGTGAAAGTTTATCGTCGACTTTTTGAATTTTAAAAAATGACGTTACGTTATGAAACGCTGTTTTTTTTCGTTGATCACACAGTCTACATATAACGATATCTAGGCTATATATGGACCGATTTAATCGGAAAAAAAGACCCAATAGTGATTATGGGACATCTAGGAGTGCCAACAAAGAAGATGGTCAAAGGTAATGAATGTTTTCTATTTTATTGTGCGGTTTGTGTAGCGCCGAATATGCTAATTATTTTGTTTACGTCCCCTGCGGTTCTTTTGTGGTGTTACGTGCTATCAGATAATAGCTTCTCATGCTTTCGCCGAAAAGCATTTTAAAAATCTGACTTGTTGCCTGGATTCACAACGAGTGTAGCTTTAATTCAATACCCTGCATGTGTATTTTAATGAACGTTTGAGTTTTAACTAATACTATTAGCATTTAGCGTAGTGCATTTGCATTTCCAGAGCTCTAGATGGGACGCAAGCGTCCCGGGTAGAAGCAAGAGGAAGTTACAGTTTTACTGTGAACACTGAGGCCGTACCCGCTTTAAGTTACAGCTTTAACAGTGGCCAAGTATGCTGCTGTGGCTATTTGATCATAATCTAGGCCTACCAGAGTGGCCTACCATCAAAAACAGTGGGGAAAATGCATCCAATAATGTTTTAACATGGAAATAGCTATCATTCAGCCTACAGTAGCAGCCAATGTGTGGTCTTCAATGTAGGCCTACATTTCATCAGACATGAACCTGTTTATGCACTTGTCCTTCAGTCAAGGAGATGATGGAAAATGTTGTTGTGTTCTTTATTGCAAGAAACCAATTTACAAAATAAAATGCATTATTATTCCCATTCCATTATTACAGAGAATCAGACAAATTATGCTTCCCTCTGCCTATTGGCTACGTAGATTATTCAAGCCTGTCTCAAAATGCACACTGCCCCTTTAAGACAAAAAAACCTCTTCACCAGACTCCCTTTTCAAAGTTGTCTAGAAATATACATGCTTAGTGCTCTTGTACTAAGCAATCTCTCCACTATTGACTGACTACAAATGATCTATTACCTGGCTAATATCTCACTGTCTAGCAAAGGATATGAACAAAATGTGCACAAGTGGCTCCATGCAGCGATCACTTTGATCTCTAAACAAGCGCATCTACTCACCACCACTCATGCTGTAGTGTAAACACGGTCCAGTTCAAAGTAAATGGCACAAATCCATATATGGCAATGGTCTAGTTGCATATGGGCCTAGTGCAGCTCTGATTGGTTATGTCCCACTGGTCTGTGTAGAGTACGGGCTGAGTCGTACATGCCAATGCAATAGAATCTTTCTCCGATGTGTTCTGCCTACTTAAATATATATATATATTTAACCTTTATTTTTCTAGGAAAGTCGGTTAAGATCAAATTTTTATTTTACAATGACTGCCTCCCCCTGCCAAACCCTCCCCTAACCTGAAAGAAACTGTGTCAATTGTGTGCCACCCTATGGTACTCTCGATCACGGCTGGTTGTGATACAGCTCGGGATCGAACCAGGGTCTGTAGTGACACCTCTAGCACTGAGATGCAGTGCCTTAGACCGCTGCCATAGTTTGTTTTGTTTCAGAATGATGCATGGAAAGTGGTTAATATTGCATTGATTTCATCACAATTACCACAGTACCCCTATGTACTTTTCGAAGATGTACTACTCTCTTCACAGAACAGCACAAACTGTCCCTAAACAGAATAGAAAGAGGAGTGGGAGGCCCTGGTGCACAACTTAGCAACAGGACAAGTACATTAGAGTGTCTAGTTTGAGAAAAAGACACCTCACAAGTCCTCAACTGGCAGCTTCATTAAATAGTACTCGCAAAACACCAGTCTTAACATCAACAGTGAAGAGGCGACTCCGGGAGGCTGGCCTTCTAGGCAGTTGCAAAGAAAAAGCCATCTCTCAGACTGGCCAATAAAAAGAAAAGATTAAGATGGGCAAAAGAGCACAGACACTGGACAGAGGAACTCTGCCTAGAAGGCCAGCATCCCATCAACTTGCAACTTATTTTGTGACTTGCTAAGCAAATGTTTACTCTTGCCATGACAAAGGGGTTGAATACTTATTGATTGAAGACATTTCAGCTTTTGATTTTTTATGAATTTGTAAATATTTCTAAAAACATAATTCCACTCCGACATTATGGTGTATTATGTGTAGGCCAGTAACACATCTCAATGTAATACTTTTTTAATTCAGGCTGTAACACAGAAAAATGTGGAAAAGGTTGAGGGGTGTGAATATTTTCCGAAGGCACTCTGTATGTTGAGCGTTAGCTGAGATCTTTCTTTACAGAGTCAAATATACACTGAGCGTACAAAACATTAGGAACACTATCCTAATGATGAGTTGCACAACCTTTTGCCCTCAGTTCAGCATCAATTCATCAGGGCATGGACTATAAGGTGTCGAAAGTGTTCCACAGGGATGCTGGCCCATGTTGACTCCAATGCTTCCCACAGTTGTGTCAAGTTGGCTGGATGTCCTTTGGGTGGTGGACCATTCTTTATACACATGGGAAACTGTTGAGCGTGAAAAATCTGCAGCTTTGCAGTTCATGACTCACTAAAACCGGTGCACCTGCCACCTACTACTATACCCTGTTCAAAGGCACTTAAATCTTTTGTCTTCTCCAGACCCCCTTTTTATTTGCACTGACTCCCTTGCACTGGGTCGTTGTAATGTTTTTGTACACAGTGTAATTATCTCTATGGTCAGTAAGGGGAGTGGCCAGGATGTTAACAGAAATACCCTTTATTAAAAAGATTCAACGCCAACCAAAAATCAATGCGTGATTGTGTGGAGCGTGCCTTACTACGCCAAGTGAAAGAAACTTTACTCTTAAAATATCTGTAATAGTAAATCTTTCTATAAACTGCCTTCAACTTGACTGTCCCGGAGGCCATCTATCAATTAAATGATTCAGAGCAATATTCCAATCCCCGACCTATTATAGTAAGTAAATCATTAGGGAACTTGGTTAGCCAATGGAGAATACGCTTTTCCAAATATTCCATTATCTGATCATTTTTTAAAGTTTCAAATTGTACACAGAAATGTTAGTAATAATAAATGTCATTGTTGGAAAAATAAAGTGACCAGAAGGGTAACAATCTGAGTGCAAAAAATGCTATTGAAATTATTCTTTAGAGTGGTGACTCATTGTAAAGAACACAATGGGAAAACTGGTTTCAGAGGGCGCAGCAGGTGTTTATTGTAGAAGTGCTGGGTCCAGGGGCAAAAGGTCAAACAATTCCAAACAGGCAACAGTACAGACAATGATGGGAGATCAGGCAAAGAAACAGAACTAAAAGTACAGTGTGGGAATAAGCAAAAGGCGTGATGACAAAAACTATCAGGTGTGCAGGAACAGGTGAAGTGTGTCACAAAACAAACAATTCAGATGGGGTGAAAGAACTTGGGATGATGACTGGTGAGTGAGAATTCAGGTGATTGGGATCTGGAGGGAAGGGAATCTGTGGTTGAGAGTGTAAGTTGGAAGCAGATGTCACAGTAGCCCCCCCCCCCTCCCCCTCCATGATGGCCTAGGAAGCCGAGCAGGGGGCCTCTCCCAGGGACGTGGAGCTGACGGTGGAAAGCCAGGATCATGGCTGGGTCGAGGATGTCCTGGGCGGGTACCCGGGACCATTCTTCGGGTCTGTACCCCGCCCAAGCTACCAGGTAGTGGATGCAACTACCCAGGCACTTGGAGTCAAGGAGGGCTTGGACAGAATCAGCCGGTACACCGCCGTTGTCAAATGGAGGGGGTGCGCCACTGGAGGATGGAGAGGGCTGTACGTCACAGGCTTGAGAAGGGACACATGGAAGGATGAGGAGATCCGGTAATGGCGGGGCAACTGGAGATGGTAGGTGACAGGATTGATGCAGTGTATTATTTTGAAGGGACCAATGAACCGGGGACTGAACTTTTTGCAGGGGTCACAAAGCCGGATGTCCTGGGTAGAGAGCCACATATGTTGCCAAGGGTGAAAGAGTGGAGTAGGTCGGACCGTTTCTGGGAGAGGGAAGCTTGATTCCTGTGCTGATGTGTGGTCTCCCAAACCTGCTCGCTCCAACGAAACCACTCACTCATCGACGGCAGGCACATTTCCGGGCACTGTCTCCCATGGGAACACGGGGCGTTGGACAGACGAAAAAGAGTGAGATGGAGTGAGGACTGCACCAGGGAGTTCTGTGCGTTTTCAGGCCAGGCTAGATAACAACTCAACTTGTGTGGTTTTTGGGTGCAGTGTTGGCGAAGGTACTTACCTATTTCCTGATTCAGGCGTTCCGTCTGCCCATTGGTTTGGGGATGGTATCTGGATAGGCTGATGTAGACCCCCAGTCGGTTGCAGAAGGCTCGCCAAACCCTGGAGACGAACTGGGGTCCCCGATCTGAAACAATGTCTTCCAGGATCCCATACAGACACAACACCTGTTGGACCTTGCACTCGGCCATTTCCATGGCATTAGGTAGATGCGGAACTCGAATAGTAGTGAAGCCCGAAGAGTCTGGCAGATCAGTGAGGAAATCCATGGTGATGTGGGACCATGGTCTGTGTGGTGCAGGTAAAGGCTCAAGCTTACCTGTAGGTAGTTGGCGAGGGCTCTTTGCCGATGCACAGATGGGACAGGAAAGAACGTAATCATGGACATCTGCTGTTAGGGATGGTGATCCCAGGCTGGCAGAACTCAGCGAGGTATGGCACCACTGCGTTAGTTGGGGTCTGACGGACACCAGAACGTAGGACTTGCCTGCAGGGGTGTCGCGAGGTGCTGGGTCGTGGCATAGGGCCTCTTGGACCCCAGATTGTATTTCCCACTGTATGGGTCCCACGACACAAGACTGAGGCAGAATGGCCTCGGGAGCTGGGTTAGAGGAAGGGGAATCAAATAGACGGATAAGGAA
This sequence comes from Oncorhynchus nerka, assembly GCF_034236695.1. Taxonomy (NCBI): domain Eukaryota; kingdom Metazoa; phylum Chordata; class Actinopteri; order Salmoniformes; family Salmonidae; genus Oncorhynchus; species Oncorhynchus nerka. The sequence continues at coordinate 87,675,936 of NC_088409.1, read as the reverse complement.
TCAGCCTTCACGTTTTTATTGACAGGCAGATAGGTGACTGTGATGATGAAGCGGGTGAAGAAGAGTGCCCAGCAAGCCTGTCTGGGGGTTGAGCCTCTTAGCACTTCTTAAGTACTCCAAATTGCGGTGGTCGGTAAGGACAAGGAATGGGTGATGAGCTCCCTCTAACCAGTGGCACCGCAGTGTACAGGTTTTTTGACTGGTAAGAGCTGAGAGTGGAGCGGTTGTGCTGCTGCAGTTTTGGATGAACCGACGGTAGAGGTTGGAAAATCCTAGGAAACGTTGTAGTTCCTTTATGGTGTTAGGTTTGGGCCAGTTAAGCACGGCCGTGACTTTGCCTTTATCCATGTTAACCCCTCCTGGTGTCAACACGAAACCTAGGAAGGTTACCGTAGTAACCTTGACATAAAGATTGTGATCCTGTAGCCATTGGAGGACCTGTTGCACATGCTTTATGTGTTCTGCAATGGAGTGAGAGTAGATTAAGATATCGTCAATGTACACGATGAGGAACTGGTTGATCATGTCCTGGAAAACTTAATTCATGAAGGACTGGAAGACTGCGGAAGCATTGGTGACACCGTAGGGCATAACCAGGTATTTGTAGTGACCCCTAACGGTGATGAACACCATCTTCCACTCATCCCCACTTTGGATACGGACCAGGTTGTAAGCACTACATAGGTCCAACTTGTTCTAGTGCGGCCGGAATCAGAGAAAGATGGAAGCGATTCTTGATGGTAAGGTCTTTGAGGGGTCAGTAATCTATGCAGGGACAGAGACTCATTCTCTGGAATGGACAGAGCGTAGATCCGACCCTGAGGAGGCGATGCCTCAGGAAGGAGGTCGATCACACTGTCCTGCGGGCGATGAGGGGGCAGAATGCACTGAAGACACTCTGGAACTGGGCATATACAGGTGGGATGTGAGTTGGAATGGCAGATTCCGATCCTTCTATAGAGGTGGCTAGACAAGGTAGATTGAAGCAGTTTGTAAAACAGGCAGGAGACCATGACAGCAGTTCCCTTTGCCGCCAGGAGATGGCAGGGTCGTGAAGACTTAGCCAGGGGTGACCGAGGATGAGGGGTTCTTTAGGCGAAGACAACACCATTAACTGAATGTCCTCAGAGTGAAGGAGGCCAATCCGAGGAGTGATACTTTTGGGCATGCAAGTCACAAGACCAGTTCCGAGCGGTTGTCCGTCCAGCACATTAGTCATAAAGGGAGGATTTGCAGGGATTAGTTTGACTCTTAACTGTTGTGCCAATTGTTCGTCAATTAAATTACCCAGAGGCCCCCGAGTCCACTCATCCCTTCACAAACTGAGTGACCCCATCAGCAGAAAGAGCCGGGATACCAAACTGCCTTTGGGTAATATTCAAAAACATAGAGGTGCTTAAAACCGGGTGGAAGAGGAGGGGTTGTGGTCACCCCTTCGTTGGGAGGGGGGGGGACAGCTATTGAGTAGGTGGTTACTCTCTCCACAACCGGGTGGAAGAGGAGGGGTTGTGGTCACCCCTTCGTTGGGAGGGGGACGACAGCTATTGAGTAGGTGGTTACTCTCTCCACAACCGGGTGGAAGAGGAGGGTTGTGGTCACCCCTTCGTTGGGAGGGGGGACAGCTATTGAGTAGGTGGTTACTCTCTCCACAACCGGGTGGAAGAGGAGGGGTTGTGGTCACCCCTTCGTTGGGAGGGGGGGGACAGCTATTGAGTAGGTGGTTACTCTCTCCACAACCGGGTGGAAGAGGAGGGGTTGTGGTCACCCCTTTGTTGGGAGGGGGGGGGGGGGGTCGGACAGCTATTGAGTAGGCCACGCCCCTCTCCACAATAGAGGCACACGTTTCCACGTAACCTCCGATGTCTCTCGGCAGGCGTGAGAGGGGCGTGGCCGAGGTGCATGAGTTCGGGGCTATTAGACCGTAGTGGACGAGAGAAGAGCGTGGAAGACTCGCAGGCCATGGGCGACTGTATAGGTCTGCAGTCCACCAGTAGGTCTCGAGACAGGCAAAAACGATCATACACGGGAGGATGTCACAAAACAAACAATACCTCACAATGATGGGCTGCACAGAACTGAACTAAATAGTGTGTGGTAATGACATACAGATTTGTGAACAGATGATCAGAATTCAGGTGATTGGGATCTGGAGAGTGAGCTGCGTTCAGGGGATATATGTGTTTGAGAGTGTGAGTTGGAAGCAGACGTTACATTCATGAACTGTGAGAGAGCCATAAATAATTTCCCCACTGCGATCTCCAGAAGTTGACGTCAGTAGAAATACAATTAGACTCTTGAAAAAATATACATCGGTTTGAAAGCTGTTTTGATCATAATAAGAATAATAATAAGGCTATATGCGTTACATTGTTTCTAGCAAGTGTGTGTGTGTGTGTGATACTGTGTCAGTAGTGACCTGGGCTCTGGGTCTGTTCTTAGGGTTCCGCTCTGATGAACCTGTGTCTGTGTATGTGTGTATTGCTGTGTGTATCAAATGAGTGTGTGTGTGTGTAGAACAGCAGTGGTGGATTAGTGTCTTATTATCTGTAATTGTTAAAGCTGGAGAAAGGACTCTGCTGATGATCCACTGTCTTATTCCATTACCATTCTCTCTCACTCTCTCGATCTGAGGGATGTGAGGCAATGTTTTGTTCCAGTCCACTTTAGATGGGGAGGAGACATTGGTAGATGGCAGACAGGATGACAGGGTCTCTCGCCAGTCATAGTGACCGGGTCTCGCTTCAGTCAGAGTAACAGAGTCTCTCTAAAGACAGGGTCTAACTCCAGTCACAGTAACAGGGTCTCTCTCCAGTCACAGTAACAGAGTCTCTCTAAAGACAGGGTCAAACTCCAGTCACAGTAACAGGGTCTCTCCAGTCACAGTAACAGGGTCTCACTCCAGACAAGGTCTCACTCCAGTCCCAGTAACAGGGTCCCTCTCCAGTCACAGTAACAGGGTCTCTCCAGTCACAGTAACAGGGTCTCTATCCAGACAAGGTCTCACTCCAGTCACAGTAACAGAGTCTCTCTAAAGACAGGGTCTCACTCCAGTCACAGTAACAGGGTCTCTATCCAGACAAGGTCTCACTCCAGTCACAGTAACAGGGTCTCACTCCAGACAAGGTCTCACTCCAGTCACAGTAACAGGGTCTCTCTCCAGTCCCAGTAACAGGGTCTCTATCCAGACAAGGTCTCACTCCAGCCACAGTAACATGGTCTCACTCCAGTCAAAGTAACAGGGTCTCCCTCCAGACAGGGTCTCACTCCAGTCACAGTAACAGGGTCTCACTCCAGTCACAGTAACAGGGCCTCCCTCCAGTCACAGTAACAGGGCCTCCCTCCAGTCACAGTAACAGGGCCTCCCTCCAGTCACAGTAACAGGGCCTCCCTCCAGTCACAGTAACAGGGTTTCTAACACTCACACAGTTTGTTTTATTATATTTGTGGGGACCAATCAATTGATTCCCATCAAAAATCCTATTTTCCCTAACCCTAAATCTAACCCTAGCCCTAAGCCTTAACCTAACGCTAACCTTAACCCTAAACTCATAACCCTAAACCTAACCCTGTCACTAAACCTAACCACTAAGCCTTAACCTAACCTAACGCTAACCTTAGCCCTAAACTCATAACCCTAAACCTAACCCTGTCACTAAACCTAACCCTGTCACTAAACCTAACCACTATGCCTAAAATAGTTTTTTTCCATGACCGGCAAAATGTCCACACATTTCCTTGTTTAACTATCCTTGTGAGGACTGCTGGTCCCCAGTAGGATAGTTAAACCAGACACACACACACACACACACACACACACACACACACACACACACACACACACACACACACACACACACACACACACACACACACACACAGGGATCATCAGGGGAGGAGTGTTTGGGAAATGAAGCGCTGCTCCTTGAATGTATCCGTCCGCTCCGACAGTTTTCCCTCTTTTTCCTGAGGCGGGGAATAACAAGCGGAACAATTTCATCTCGCTCTCTCTCTCTATCACTTTTTCTCTCTCCATCGGTCTCTCTCTCTCTCTCTCTCTCTCTCTCTCTCTCTCTCTCTCTCTCTGAGTCTTTTACCTTCTTTCTCCTCTAAACAGGTGTGGTAAATCAATCTCTAAATGAAGCTCCGGCTTTTGCTCTGGCGTGACCAACATACAGAATGAAAATGGTAATTGTCTGACCTTCAGGAGTTTTCTGAAGCGTCTCAGAGGCCTGAATCGACGAGCAAGTATATCACTCCTTCATTCAGGAACAGCAGAGCTCAGGGTCACATGTTTTCATATTCACTCTTCTGTCAGTGTGTGTGTGTGTGTGTGTGTGTGTGTGTGTTTTGTGTGTGTGTGTGTGTGTGTGTGTGTGTGTGTCTCATCTGTTTTATGTCTCTCAGTCAGTAGAAGCCTTCTTCCTTTGGATGCAGTATTTGTAGTCACCGAATTATAGTGAACAGTAATGTATTAGCATGGAGAAGAGCCGTACTGAGCTACTTACTCTGTGTGTGTCTTTGTCTGTGTGCGTATGCTTGTGTGTGTGTGTGTGTGTGTGTGTGTGTGTGTGTGTGTGTGTATGTGATCGACAACAATGACAAGGATATATTGACAGTTATGATGTTGATGATGGTGATGATATATGATGGTGACGATGAAGAGGACAATAATGATGATGATGGTGGATCATAGGTTGGGAAGCTGTTTGTTTATATTTGCTCTTATATCATATTTTTTTATTTTTTTTATTCCCTCACATACGGGAGATCTTTCATGAAGGCATGCATGGCAGGATTGTGTTGATGATGTAATCATGGAGAATATATCTCTGTCTTGCCCAACCATTTAGGGAAACCAAATCAAATCAAATGTTATTTGTCACATGTTCCGAATTCAACAGGTGTAGAAGACTTTACCGTGAAATGTTTACTTACCAGACTTTCCGAACATTGCAGTGTTAGAAGGTAAGACAAATGAAAAATGTGCAAAAACTCAAACTAATAGTAATGATGAGAATAATGAGACTATAAACAAGGAGTAACAGGGCTACGAGGTAGAGGGGTTAGTGGGGGTAGAGGGGTTAGTGGGGGTAGAGGGATTAGTGGGGGTGGGGGTAGAGGGATTAGTGGGGGTAGAGGGGTTAGTGGGGGTAGAGGGATTAGTGGGGGTAGAGGGATTAGTGGGGGTAGAGGGATTAGTGGGGGTAGAGGGGTTAGTGGGGGTAGAGGGGTTAGTGGGGGTAGAGGGATTAGTGGGAGTAGAGGGGGTTAGTGGGGGTAGAGGGGTTAGTGGGGGTAGAGGGGTTAGTGGGGGTAGAGGGATTAGTGGGAGTAGAGGGGTTAGCGGGGGTAGAGGGGTTAGTGGGGGTAGAGGGATTAGTGGGAGTAGAGGGGTTAGTGGGGGTAGAGGGGTTAGTGGGGGTAGAGGGATTAGTGGGGGTAGAGGGGTTAGTGGGGGTAGAGGGGTTAGTGGGGGTAGAGGGATTAGTGGGGGTAGAGGGGTTAGTGGGGGTAGAGGGATTAGTGGGGGTAGAGGGGTTAGTGGGGGTAGAGGGGTTAGTGGGGATTAGTAGAGGGGGTAGTGGGGGTAGAGGGGTAGTGGGGGTAGAGGGGTTAGTGGGGGTAGAGGGGTTAGTGGGGGTAGAGGGATTAGTGGGAGTAGAGGGGTTAGCGGGGGTAGAGGGGTTAGTGGGGGTAGAGGGATTAGTGGGAGTAGAGGGGTTAGTGGGGGTAGAGGGGTTAGTGGGGGTAGAGGGATTAGTGGGGGTAGAGGGGTTAGTGGGGGTAGAGGGGTTAGTGGGGGTAGAGGGATTAGTGGGGGTAGAGGAGTTAGTGGGGGTAGAGGGATTAGTGGGGGTAGAGGGGTTAGTGGGGTAGAGGGGTTAGTGGGGGTAGAGGGATTAGTGGGGGTAGAGGGGTTAGTGGGGGTAGAGGGGTTAGTGGGGGTAGAGGGGGTAGTGGGGGTAGAGGGGGTAGTGGGGGTAGAGGGGTTAGTGGGGGTAGAGGGATTAGTGGGGGTAGAGGGATTAGTGGGGGTAGAGGGGTTAGTGGGGATAGAGGGGTTAGAGGGGGTAGAGGGATTAGTGGGGGTAGAGGGGTTAGTGGGGGTAGAGGGATTAGTGGGGGTAGATTGGTTAGTGGGGGTAGATGAGTTAGTTGGGGTAGAGGAGTTAGTGGGGGTAGATGGGTTAGTGGGGGTAGAGGAGTTAGTGGGAGTTGAGGGATTCGTGGGGGTAGAGGGATTAGTGGGGGTAGAGGGGTTAGTGGGGGTAGTGGGGTTAGTGGGGTAGAGGGGTTAGTGGGGGTAGAGGGATTAGCGGGGGTAGAGGGGTTAGTGGGGGTAGAGGGGTTAGTGGGGGTAGAGGAGTTAGTGGGGGTAGAGGGGTTAGTGGAAGTAGTGAAGGTAGTGGAGGTACGAGGTAGTGGAGGTAGTGGAGGTACGAGGTAGTTGAAGTATGAGGTAGTGGGGGTAGTTGAGATAGTTGAGATAGTGGAGGTAGTTGAGGTAGTGGAGGTATGGGGTAGTGGAGGTAGTGGGGGTACGAGGTAGTGGGGTACGAAGTAGTGGGGGTACGAGGTAGTGGAGGTATGAGGTAGTGGAGGTAGTGGAAGTATGAGGTAGTGGAGGTAGTGTAGGTACAAGGTAGTGGAGGTATGAGGTAGTGAAGGTACGAGGTAGTTGAGGTAGTGGAGGAATGAGGTAGTGAAGGTACGAGGTAGTGGAGGTAGTAGAGATATGAGGTAGTGGAGGTATGAGGTAGTGGAGGTAGTGGAGGTAGTGGAGATACTAAGAGGTAGTGGGGGATGTAGAAGAGGCACGATGTAATGGAGGTACGAGGTAGTGGAGGTGGTGGGGGTAGGTTAGTACCACACACTAGTCTGATGTAGACCAGGGTTATTAGAGGTTAATACCACACACTAGTCTGATGTAGACCAGGGTTATTAGTAGTCACGTCATCACAGAGAGGGAGTTACTACTGCTTCTATGTTAATTAACACACAAACATGATAACGCATGTACACACACACTAAAGCACATCTATGTTCTCTCTCTCCATTTAAGTTATTAAATGGATTCCCTGAAACCCTGTACTTACAACTCCCAAAATCCCTTCTGTCATGTTCTTCCAGTTTTATGGTTTGGCAACATGCACGCACCCACACACGCACACACCCACACACACACACGCACACCCACACACACGCACACCCACACACACGCACCCACGCACACGCACCCACACCCACGCACACGCACGCACCCACCCACGCACCCACACACACCCACGCACCCACCCACCCACCCACGCACCCACACACACCCACGCACCCACCCACCCACGCACCCACCCACGGACCCACCCACCCACCCACCCACGCACCCACCCACTCGCGCGCGCCACGCACCCACCCACCCACCCACGCACGCACCCACCCACCCACCCACCCACCCACCCACCCACCCACCCACACCCACGCACCCACCCACCCACCCTCCCACGCATGCACCCACCCACCCGCGCGCCCACGCACGCACGCACGCACGCACGCACCCACGCACGCATGCACGCACGCACGCACGCACACGCATGCACACACGCACCAACACACACACACGAAAGCACACGCACGCACGCACACACACACACACACACACACACACACACATTTGGTAGATAATTCGTACTCCCACAAACACATCCACTTATAAAAACAGAATACTGACAGGGACAGACCTCCACCCCACTGCCTGATCCTTTCTGGGTTTCTCTCACTAACAGAAGGGAGAGGATGACAGGGAGAGAGAGAGAAGATGACAGAGAGAGAGGGAGAGGGAGAGGATGACAGGGAGAGAGGGAGAAGATGACAGAGAGAGAGGGAGAGGGAGAGGATGACAGGGAGAGGGAGAAGATGACAGAGAGAGAGGGAGAGGATGACAGAGAGAGAGGGAGAGGGAGAGGATGACAGGCAGAGAGGGAGAAGATGACAGAGAGAGAGGGAGAAGATGACAGAGAGAGAGGGAGACGGAGAGGATGACAGGGAGAGAGGGAGAAGATGACAAAGAGAGAGGGAGAGGATGACAGAGAGAGAGGGAGAGGGAGAGGATGACAGAGAGAGGGGGAGAAGATGACAGAGAGAGAGGGAGAGGGAGTGGGAGAGGATGACAGAGAGAGGGAGATGATAACAGAGGGAGAGGATGACAGGGAGAGGGGGGGAAATGACAGGGAGAGAGGGAGAGGATGACAGGGAGAGAGGGAGAGGATGACAGGGAGAGAGGGAGAGGATGACAGAGGGAGAGGGAGAGGATGACAGAGGGAGAGGGAGAGGATGACAGAGATAGAGGGAGAGGATGACAGTGGGAGAGGGAGAGGATTACAGGGAGAGAGGGAGAGGATGACATGGAGAGAGGGAGAAGATGACAGTGGGAGAGGGAGAGGGAGAGGATGACAGAGAGAGAGGGAGAGGATGACAGGGAGAGAGGGAGAGGATGATAGAGAGAGAGAGAGAGATGATAACAGAGGGAGAGGGAGAGGATGACAGAGAGAGAGGGAGAGGGAGAGGATGACAGAGAGAGGGGGAGAAGATGACAGAGAGAGAGGGAGAGGGAGTGGGAGAGGATGACAGAGAGAGGGAGATGATAACAGAGGGAGAGGATGACAGGGATAGGGGGGGAAATGACAGGGAGAGAGGGAGAGGATGACAGAGGGAGAGGATGACAGAGGGAGAGGGAGAGGATGACAGAGATAGAGGGAGAGGATGGCAGTGGGAGAGGGAGAGGCTAACAGGGAGAGAGGGAGAGGATGACATGGAGAGAGGGAGAAGATGACAGTGGGAGAGGGAGAGGGAGAGGATGACAGAGAGAGAGGGAGAGGATGACAGAGAGAGAGGGAGAGGATGACAGGAAGAGAGGGAGAGGATGACAGGAAGAGAGGGAGAGGATGACAGGGAGAGAGGGAGAGGATGATAGAGAGAGAGAGAGGATGACAGGAAGAGAGGGAGAGGATGACAGGGAGAGAGGGAGAGGATGATAGAGAGAGAGAGAGAGAGATGATAACAGAGGGAGAGGGAGAGGATGACAGAGAGAGAGGGAGAAGATGACAGTGGGAGAGGGAGAGGATGACAGGGAGAGAGGGAGAGGATGACAGGGAGACAGGGAGAGGATGACAGAGAGAGGGAGAGGATGACAGGAAGAGAGGGAGATGATGACAGGGAGAGAGGGAGAGGATGACAGAGAGAGAGAGAGATGATAACAGAGGGACAGGGAGAGGGAGAGGATGACAGGGAGAGAAGGAGAGGATGACAGTGAGAGAGGGAGAGGATGACATGGAGAGAGGGAGATGATGACAGGGAGAGGGAGATGAAAACAGAGGGAGAGGATGACAGAGGGAGAGGGAGAGGATGACAGGGAGAGAGGGAGAGGATGACTGGGAGAGGGAGAAGATGACAGTGGGAGAGGGAGAGGGAGAGGATGACAGAGAGAGAGGGAGAGGATGACAGAGAGAGAGGGAGAGGATGACAGGAAGAGAGGGAGAGGATGACAGGAAGATATAACAGGGAGAGGATGACAGGGAGAGAGGGAGAGGATGATAGAGAGAGAGAGACAGGGAGAGGATGACAGGAAGGATGACAGAGGGACAGGGAGAGGGATGACAGGGAGAGAGAGGATGAGGATGATAGAGGATGACAGGGGAGAGAGAGGATGACAGGAAGAGAGGGAGAGGAAGATGACAGAGGAGAGGATGAGAGAGAGAGAGAGAGGATGATGAAGAGAGAGAGAGAGATGATAACAGAGGGACAGGGAGAGGGAGAGGATGACAGGGAGAGAAGGAGAGGATGACAGTGAGAGAGGGAGAGGATGACATGGAGAGAGGGAGATGATGACAGGGAGAGGGAGATGAAAACAGAGGGAGAGGATGACAGAGGGAGAGGGAGAGGATGACAGGGAGAGAGGGAGAGGATGACTGGGAGAGGGAGAGGATGACAGAGGGAGAGGAAGAGAATGACAGGGAGAGGGAGAGGATTACAGAGCGAGAGGGAGAGGCTGACAGAGCGAGAGGGAGAGGATGACAGAGAGAGAGGGAGAGGATGACAATGAGAGAGGTAGAGGATGACAATGAGAGAGGGAGAGGATGACAATGAGAGATGGAGAGGATGACAATGAGAGAGGGAGAGGATAACAGAGGGAGAGGGAGAGGATGACAGGGGGAGAGGGAGAGGATAACAGAGAGAGAGGGAGAGGATGACAGAGAGAGAGGGAGAGGATAACAGAGAGAGAGGGAGAGGATAACAGAGGGAGAGGGAGAGGATGACAGGGAGAGAGGGAGAGGATGACAGAGAGAGAGGGAGAGGATGACAGAGAGAGAGGGAGAGGATAACAGAGAGAGAGGGAGAGGATGACAGAGAGAGAGAGGATGACAGAGAGGATGACAGGGAGAGGGAGAGGATGACAGGGAGAGAGAGGACAGAGATGATGACAGAGAGAGAGGGAGAGGATAACAGAGAGAGAGGGAGAGGATAACAGAGGGAGAGGGAGAGGATGACAGGGAGGGAGATGATGACAGAGAGAGAGGGAGAGGATGACAGGGAGAGAGATGACAGGGAGAGAGGGAGAGGATGACAGAGAGAGAGGAGAGGATAACAGAGAGAGAGGGAGAGGATGACAGAGAGAGGGAGAGAGGGAGAGGGAGAGGATGACAGGGAGAGAGGGAGAGGATGACAGGGAGAGAGGGAGAGGATGACAGGGAGAGAGGGAGAGGATAACAGAGAGAGAGGGAGAGGATGACAGAGAGAGAGGGAGAGGATGACAGGGAGAGAGGGAGAGGATGACAGGGAGAGAGGGAGATGATGACAGGCAGAGGAAGAGGACAGAAAGAGACGAGAGGATAGAGACCTATTTTTATTTGTGTTCCTCCCCTTGCCAGACCTCCTGACAGTCCACAATCCCCAGATTGGACAGCACTGATATAACACAGACTCTCCCTGACTATGCTTGTTGCCTCTTTCTTTTCCTGCCCTTGGTTTGATGCGTGTGTGTGTGTGTGTGTGTGTGTGTGTGTGTGTGTGTGTGTGTGTGTGTGTGTGAGAGAGAGAGAGAGAGGAGAGTGTGTGTATGTGTATGTGTATGTGTGTGTGTGTGTGTGTCAGTTCTTTGTTCTGAGTTCCGTCTTGCCCGAGATACGATAGTTGTGCTTTAAACAGGAAATGTCTGTCTCGTTTGTGTTCTTGTTCTTCTGTCGCTCTGTCGTTCAAATATAAAAACATGAAAGGAGAGACATTTGACTTACTGTCCTGTTTTACCGTTGTGTCTAATACAGTTGCTTATTCATTGAAAGCCTTGAAAACGTTCTGTCATCCCTGCGCTTACCTTGAAGTGCTGCACAATCGCTGTATTTAAGTTTCTCTCTCTCTCTCTCTCTCTCTCTCTCTCGCTCTCTCTCTCCATTTTTTGGTCTGTCTCCTTCCTGTGCACAATAATACCATATGTCCTTCTCCTCTCTGCTCTCACTACAGATGTATAACAGCTCAGTGTGATCTCTCTCTCTGGGACCGCAGGGCACAGACCATCTGATGTATGTCTCACCCTGTTAATGCAGTGTAGTAGATCTGCTCTGTGTGTAACTGTAGCTGTGTGTGTGTATGTGTATGTGTGTGTGTGATTAATAGTGCTAGATAGTGTGCGTGGATAAAAGGTAACCCTGTTTTACTGAGAGATGAGAGGAATGAACTTTACACCCACACACACACTCATATATACACACACATAAACACACACTCATATATACACACACATAAACACACACTCATATATACACACACATAAACACACACTCATATATATACACACACATACACGCACACTCATATATACACACACAGTCATATATGTACACACACATACACACACAGTCCTATATGTACACACACATACACACACAGTCATATATGTACACACACATACACACACAGTCATATATGTACACACACATACACACACAGTCATATATGTACACACACATACACACACAGTCATATATGTACACAAACATACACACACTCATATATATACACACACATACACACACTCATATATACACACACATACACACACAGTCATATATGTACACACACATACACACACAGTCATATATGTACACACACAAACACACACATACACACACTCATATATGTACACACACATACACACACACACATACACACACTCATATACAGACGCAGCCAGTCTTCCTCCCTCCACCTCCACCATACGTGGAAGCCAGTAATGATAAGCTATTAATAAAACTGATTAGAACAAATTGGCAGGGGGATAGTGTCACACCTGTGTGTCACTGTGTGTCTATGCATGTGTTTGTCTATATAAGTGTGTGTGTACACTATATGCAGGTGTCTGCGTGTGTGCATGTAAAACAGCAGCGCTTACTGCGTATCTTAGTGCATTGACAATGAATTGACAAAGGCTACAGTGCTTTTAAAGTGATACATTCTAATGCCACTTTTCAATTCTAGTTGAGTTCTAGCACCACAAACAGGATGATATAGAATTGAAATGGAACATATATTATGGAGCCCTAGAGGACACTTAAATTCAAATAGAAAAATAAATAATTACACAATTTTAGCTGATTGTTCTGGAGAGTGCATGTGTATGTGTGTGTGTGTGTGTGTGTGTGTGTGTGTGTGTGTGTGTGTGTGTGTGTGTGTGTGTGTGTGTGTGTGTGTGTGTGTGTGTGTGTGTGTGTGTGTGTGTGTGTGTGTGTGTGTGTGTCTATCTGTGTTTTAGCAGTGGTGCCATGGTTTGCCAGCTCTCCTGGTTGCTCTTAGTGTAGTAGTGGAATGCATCACACACACTCCTGATTTACTCCTTCAGACTGGCTCAGTGATGGATGGGACACTATCCTGTCTCATTTTATATCAGCCCCACTGTGTGTGTGTGTCTGTGTGCGTGTGTGTGGTTGTATTTTTTCTCTCTCTCTGTCTCTCTCTGTCTCTCTCTGTCTCTCTCTCTCTCTCTCTCTCTCTCTCTCTCTCTCTCTCTCTCTCTCTCTCTCTCTCTCTCTCTCTCTCATGTCTGTCTGTCATTCTGCAGGAGTTGTGGTTGTGGTTGAGTAATCCTGTTGTCATTCTGCAGGAGTTGTGGTTGTGGTTGAGTAATCCTGTTGTCATTCTGAAGGATTGTGGTTGTGGTTGAGTAATCCTGTTGTCATTCTGAAGGATTGTGGTTGTGGTTGAGTAATCCTGTTGTCATTCTGAAGGATTGTGGTTGTGGTTGAGTAATCCTGTTGTCATTCTGAAGGATTGTGGTTGTGGTTGAGTAATCCTGTTGTCAATCTGAAGGATTGTGGTTGTGGTTGAGTAATCCTGTTGTCATTCTGAAGGATTGTGGTTGTGGTTGAGTAATCCTGTTGTCATTCTGAAGGATTGTGGTTGTGGTTGAGTAATCCTGTTGTCAATCTGAAGGATTGTGGTTGTGGTTGAGTAATCCTGTTGTCATTCTGAAGGATTGTGGTTGTGGTTGAGTAATCCTGTTGTCATTCTGAAGGATTGTGGTTGTGGTTGAGTAATCCTGTTGTCATTCTGAAGGATTGTGGTTGAGTAATCCTGTTGTCATTCTGAAGGATTGTGGTTGTGGTTGAGTAATCCTGTTGTCATTCTGAAGGATTGTGGTTGTGGTTGAGTTATGCTGTTTCTGAAGCACTGTTAAACATAAGTGGCGGTAGCCTGAAGTTACAGACATGGACAGTGTTAGGTGTTGGGGGATTAATAATGCATAATATCAGTGTGTGTGTATGTGTGTGTGTGTGTGTGTGCACTTGCTCGTCTGTACAGTGCCTTCGGAAAGTATTCAGACCCCTTGACTTTCTCCACATTTTGTTACGTTACAGCCTTATTCTAAAATTGATTACTTAAAATAAAAAAAACTCAGCAATCTACACACAATACCCCATAATGACGAAAACAGGTTTTTAGAAATGTTTGCGAATTTATTAAAAATATAAAATATAAATACCTTTTTTACATAAGTATTCAGACCCTTTGCTAAGAGACTCAAAATTGAGCTCAGGTGCATCCTGTTTCCATTGGTCGTCCTTGGATTGGAGTCCACCTGTGGTAAATTCAGTTGATTTGACATGATTTGGAAAGGCACACAACTGTCTATATAAGTTCCCACAGTTGACAGTGCATGTCAGAATTCACCTCAAGTTGAATTCACCTCAAGTTGACAGAATGCATTCTACGAAAGACTCGAAATTGTGTTGTCAAACTGTAATGGTTACCTGGTGAAGGAAATAATTTTGTCAGGGGATTTCAATACTGATGTCTGCAAAAAGGAATAGCCCAACCCACAATGTCTTTATGCACTTGTGTAGATCACTTGCTCTGACCCAAAGGATAAAAGATCCCACCAGGGGATGTGAAACAGTGCAAAGTACGATTGACTTAATATTGGTGTCTGATAAACCCAGAATATCACAGAGTGGAGTAGTAGCATATTGAATCAGTGATCGTTGTATTACATTTTGCAGTTTGAGGGTTTTTAAAGATATATTATAGTGTCACAAAACTGTAAGAATCAGAGGACTCAAAAATACAGTGTTGAAATGTTTAGGGAGTAAGTGGGTCAAATTGACTGGTCACCTGTGCTGGATAGTGTTGGGGTAGACAGTGTCTGGGAAGCTTTTAAATGTAGATTCCTTGATGTGGTGAATGTGATGGCTCCCATTAGACTGGTCAGAGTAAACTCTCAAGAACAGCCTGATTTTGTTCTATATAAACATCACAGAAATGAAGCACAGGGCAGGATGGATGAAGCACAGATCAGGATGGATGAAGCACAGAGCAGGATGGATGAAGCACAGAGCAGGATGGATGAAGCACAGAGCAAGATGGATGAAGCACAGAGCGGGATGGATGAAGCACAGAGCGGGATGGATGAAGCACAGAGCAAGATGGATGAAGCACAGAGCGGGATGGATGAAGAACAGAGCGGGATGGATGAAGCACAGAGCGGGATGGATGAAGCACAGAGCGGGATGGATGAAGCACAGAGCAGGATGGATGAAGCACAGAGCAGGATGGATGAAGCACAGAGCGGGATCGATGAAGCACAGAGCGGGAACGATGAAGCACCGAGCGGGATGGATGAAGGACAGAGCGGGATGGATGAAGCACAGAGCAGGATGGATGAAGCACAGAGCAGGATGGATGAAGCACAGAGCAGGATGGATGAAGCACAGAGCGGGATGGATGAAGCTAACAGGGATTACTTTGCTGATAAAATCATTGAGAACAAAAATGACCCTAAAAAGCTTTTGAAATAATTTAAGGAACTAGGCTGTAGTAGTACTACCAAAAACAAACCAAACAGTATCGGACTGAACATCAGGGGATAGATGGTATATGACAAAGCAGAGGTTGCCAATGAAGGCAATATTTTTTTGACTTCTGTTGCCAGCAAGCTGGTTAGCAAGCTGCCCACCGGTTCTGGTTTACATAGAAACAACCAAGTCAGGTATTATTATGCCGAGTTACGGGTTCAGCCAAACTCTTTTTCTTTTAAGAACGGACAAAATAGCTAATATGCTACCAGAGCTGAAATGCTCCAAAGCTACAGGCCTGGATAATATTCCTGCAAGGTTTGTTACAGGCTGCATCACACCCGGTCCTGATTGGGAGTCCAATAGGGCGGCGTACATTTGGCCCAGCGTCGTCCGGGTTTGGCCGTCATTGTAAATAAGAATTTGTTCTGAACTGACTCGCCAAATTAAATAAAGGTTACATTTAAAAAAAAGTAAAACATTAAAAAAAAGAGATTCTGCTGAGCAAACTGCCCCTTGTATTATGTATTATCGTTGATCTCTCTCTTGAACAAGGCATCTTTTTCACAGACATGAAACACACGAAAGTACTACCTCTGTGTAAGAAGGGGATAAAGTTTGACCCTGGGATTTACAGGCCTGTATCTATCCTCTGTGTAACATCAAAGATCCTGGAGAGAGTTGTACATGAGAAAATGTATGAATATGTCAACAAACTAAGTTTTAATGTCAGATTTTCAGTCAGGTTTTTAGAAAAACATATTCCACTGATTCATGTCTACTTTACTTGACTGACTTCATCAGGAAAGAGACTGATCACCATAGTCCCTGTGCCCAAGAACACCAAGGTAACCTGCCTAAATGACTACTGACCCGTAGCACTCACGTCTGTAGCCATGAAGTGCTTTGAAAGTCTGGTCATGGCTCACATCAACACCATTATCCCAGAAACCTTAGACCCAATCCAATTTGCATACTGCCCCAACAGATCCACAGAGGGTGCAATCCACACTGCCATTTCCCACCTGGACAAAAGGAACACCTATGTGAGAATGTTATTCACTGGCTACAGCTCAGCGTTCAACACCATAGTGCCTGTGTGGCTTTTTCAACTTTTATGTTGTGCTTGTTTTTTTTGTTATGGTCGACTGAATCAACTAGACTAAACTGAATGTCAGAACAAAAACCAAGACGTGAGGTGGAAGGAATTGTCCATAGAGCTCCGAGACAGGATTGTGTCGAGGTACAGATCTGGGGAAGGGTACCAAAACCTTTCTACAGCATTGAAGGTCCCCAAGAACACAGTGGCCTCCATCATTCTTAAATGGAAGAAGTTTGGAACCACCAAGACTCTTCCTAGAGCTGGCCGCCTGGCCAAACTGAGCAACTCGGGGAGAAGGGTCTTGGTCAGGGAGGTGACCAAGAACCCGATGGTCACTCTGACAAAGCTCCAGAAGGACAACCATCTCTGCAGCACTCCACCAATCAGGCCTTTATGGTGGAGTGACCAGATGGAAGCCACTCCTCAGTAAAAGGCACATGACAGCCCGCTTGGAGTTTGTCAAAATGCACCTAAAAGACTCTCAGATTATGACCACCTGAAAATAGCTGTGCAGCAATGCTCCCCATCCAACCTGTTCTTTCTTTGTCCTTATGGGTTATTGTATGTAGATTGAGGAAAAAAAACAATTTAATCAATTTTAGAGTAAGGCTGTAACGTAACAAAATGTAGAACAAGTCAAGGTGTCTGAATACTTTCCGAAGGCACTGTGTGTGCATTTGTAGCTTGTAATATCTGAATTCCGTTTAAAAAAACATTGTGTTCGTGTAGAGGCCTGCTGTGTTTAATAAATCTCAGAGATTATTGTCCAGACGCTGACAGAGCACCGAAGCCTCTCAGCCAGACAGAGAGTTGACTATAATAATGGTCTCAGGGTGTTTAACTACAGCGTTTACGACTGTAATATCATCCATTTACACTGGTAATATAATCTCAGAGCCGGCTGGAGAATGATTTCACACCTTAAGGAAATCACACTCAGCGCTAAAGAAAGAACCAGGAAGAAACATCTTGAAACAGGGGAGTTTATTATCTGAGCTCGTCCAATCAGAAGGCTTTGATTGATTTAATGTTGGACTGTTTTCCAATGTGTGTCTAATGACGTGACCCTGTTCTACGTTCTGACAGACGGGGTGGCTAAATCTGACTAAAATCATTCTGGGAGGTTATACAAATCCTCCCACATTTGTAATATATCACTTTTATCCAGAATATCTCTACTGCTCGCTAGGAGGTATAGTCTGATTCCGAAACACTCCGGGCCAAACTGGCAGGGTAAACACACACACACACACACACACACACACACACACACACACACACACACACACACACACACACACACACACACACACACACACACACACACACACACACACACACACACAGCCCAGAGGCAGACACATCACATGACACCCAGGTCAATGGTATCAGACACAGGGCTTACTGTACATGCCTGAGTGCACATCCTTGTTTACATACACATGTGGTCCTCATTGGGTCTCTCTCGCTCATTACATCAGCGATGCTGTTTATATTGAGACGTAAACACAACAAATAACAACATACATCAACAACATGGCTCGTCTCTTTTACAGCAACAACCCTGGGGAATAGTTACAGGGGAGAGGAATGAGCCAATAGGAACCAGTGTGGTTGTGTTTGGTTACAGTATATCTCGGGGAGTTTTATAGTGTGGTTGTGTTTGGTTACAGTATATCTCAGGGAGTTTTACAGTGTGGTTGTGTTTGGTTACAGTATATCTCAGGGAGTTTTATAGTGTGGTTGTGTTTGGTTACAGTATATCTCAGGGAGTTTTACAGTGTGGTTGTGTTTGGTTACAGTATATCTCAGGGAGTTTTATAGTGTGGTTGTGTTTGGTTACAGTATATCTCAGGGAGTTTTATAGTGTGGTTGTGTTTGGTTACAGTATATCTCAGGGAGTTTTACAGTGTGGTTGTGTTTGGTTACAGTATATCTCAGGGAGTTTTATAGTGTGGTTGTGTTTGTTTACAGTATATCTCAGGGAGTTTTACAGTGTGGTTGTGTTTGGTTACAGTATATCTCAGGGAGTTTTACAGTGTGGTTGTGTTTGGTTACAGTATATCTCAGGGAGTTTTATAGTGTGGTTGTGTTTGGTTACAGTATATCTCAGGGAGTTTTACAGTGTGGTTGTGTTTGGTTACAGTATATCTCAGGGATTTTTACAGTGTGGTTGTGTTTGGTTACAGTACAGCCTCAGCAGGGTTTCAGTGTTTAACCGTGACCATGTGTGGTCACGTCTCAGGAGGGTTAGAGCTGTGGGGTGAAAGTGTGGTGTCAGAAAATGTAAGAGCGGTCTAGCTTGTTTAACCATGACCACTTAAGGTCGAGTCTCAGGGGAAACGGCTTCTTAGCAGAGCTCCACTGGGGAGCCAGAACTAGTGGATGGACAACACATGCACACGGACACGTATGTACACACACACACACACACACACACACACACACACACACACACACACACACACACACACACACACACACACACACACACACACACACACACACACGCTAGACAGATTTAGAGAGAGCATTTAGTCTCTGTGAATGAGTATCGTAGGGACCAGTGAGATGAGCAGCAGCAGAACAGGAACAGATTTCAGCCAAGCAGAAAGTGCAGGGAGAACTGTGTGTGTGTTTGAGGACTGACCTTCCAGATCACTGGGTCCACAGTGAATCAGTTTAGCTGCAGATAACAGGGACAGTGGAGTCAGTCTGACCCTGTCAAACCCACATCTCCCCTGCCTCACCCTGTCTCCCTCCTCTACCCCCCTCTCTCTCTCCCCCGTCTCCCTCCTCTAACCCCCTCGCTCTCTCCCCCGTCTCCCTCCTCTACCCCTCTCTCTCTCCCCCTGTCTCCCTCCTCTACCCCCTCTCTCCCCCTCCTCTGTCTCCCTCCCCCCCCTCTCTCCCTCCTCTACCCCCTCCCTCTCTCTCTCCCCCGTCTCCCTCCTCTACCCCCTCTCTCTCTCCCCCCCCTGTCTCCCTCCTCTACCCCCTCTCTCTCTCCCCCGTCTCCCTCCTCTACCCCCCTCTCTCTCTCCCCCGTCTCCCTCCTCTACCCCCTCTCTCTCTCCCCCGTCTCCCTCTCTCTCCCCCCCTCTCTCTCCCCCGTCTCCCTCCTCTACCCCCTCTCTCTCTCCCCCCCCGTCTCCCTCCTCTACCCCCTCTCTCTCCCCCCCGTCTCCCTCCTCTACCCCCTCTCTCTCCCCCGTCTCCCTCCTCTACCCCCTCTCTCTCTCCCCAGTCTCCCTCTCCTCTACCCCCTCTCTCTCTCCCCCGTCTCCCTCCTCGACCCCCTCTCCCCCATCTCCCTCCCTCTACCCCCTCTCCCCCGTCTCCCTCCTCTCTACCCCCCTCTCTCTCTCCCTCCTCTACATCCTTCTAAATTTTCATTTCAATTCAATTTAAGGGGCCTTATTGGCATGCAAAACATATGTTTACGTTTCCAAAGCAAGTGAAATAGATAATAAACAAAAGTGAAATATACAATAGAAAATGTACAGAATTGGATCCGTGTTATATAACTGATTCAAGTATTTTTTGCCAGATCCCAATTGGTATGTCAATTTTTATGTTCCTTTTTTGGAAAACCATTATTTTTGTCTTAATGAGAATTTCTGTCAGGGCTCAGGTCTGACAGAATATGTGCATAAAATATAGGTGCTGCTGTAGGCAGTGATGGAAGTACCCAATTGTAATACTTGAGTAAAAGTAAAGATACCTTAATAGTGACTCCCCATCCCGCACGAGGGAGCGTAATCATCGACTGACACTAATTAGCATAACGCAACGGACATAAATATTCCTAGAAAATATTCCTATTCATGAAAATCACAAGTGAAATATATTGAGACACAGCATTTGTGTAATTTTATCGATAGCCTAGCATAGCATTTTGTCCAGCTAGCAGCAGGTAACTTGGTCACGGAAATCAGAAAAGCAATCAAATTAAATCGTTTACCTTTGATGAGCTTCGGATGTTTTCACTCACGAGACTCCCAGGTAGATAGCCAATGTTCCTTTTTTCCCAAAATATTATTTTTGTAGGCGAAATAGCTCCGTTTGTTCTTCACGTTTGGCTGAGAAATCGCCCGGAAATTGCAGTCACGAAAACGCTGAATTGTTTTCCAAATTAGCTCCATAATATCAACAGAAACATGGCAAACGTTGTTTATAATCAATCCTCAAGGTGTTTTTCAAATATCTATTCAATAATATATCCACTGGGACAATTGGTTTTTCAGTAGGACCGATTGGAATAATGGCTACCTCTGTATTTTACGCGAGAATCACTCTGGGAGCATCAGGTGACCACTTGCGCAATGTAGCCGCTTACGGGTATTCTTCAACATAAATGCGTAAAACTATGTCACAATGCTGTAGACACCTTGGGGAATACGGAGAAAAAGTAATCTGGTTGATAGCCCATTCACAGCTCAATAGGGACGCATTGGAACGCAACGCTTTCAAAACATGAGGCACTTCCGGATTGGATTTTTCTCAGGCTTTCGCCTGCAACATCAGTTCTGTTATACTCACATACAATATTTTTACAGTTTTGGAAACTTTAGAGTGTTTTCTATCCTAAGTTGTCAATTATATGCATATTCTAGCATCTTGTCCTGACAAAATATCCCGTTTACTACGGGAACGTTATTTTTCCAAAAATTTAAATACTGCCCCCTAGTCACAAAAGGTAGAAAATGACTGTAAATGAAAAGTAAAAGTGAAGTTCTCCCAGTAAAATACAACTTGAGTAAAAGTCTAGGTGCTGCTGTAAGCCCTCCTTGGTTGGGGACAGAAGCACCGGATCATCAGCAAACAGTAGACATTTGACTTCAGATTCTAGTAGGGTGAGGCCGAGTGCTGTAGACTCTCCTAGTGCCCTCGCCAATTCGTTGATGTATATGTTGATGAGGGTGGGGCTTAAGCTGCATCCCTGTCTCACCTCCCGGCCCTGTGGAAAGAAATGTGTGGGTTTGTTGCCAATTTTACCCACAAACTTTTATAATGTTGTATGTTTTTCCCCCAACACCACTTTCCATCAATTTCCAAATATTGGGGAAGATGCCAGAGCTGAGGATGATGTTTAAGAGTTTAAGTATAGCCAATTGGAATTTGTGGTTAATATATTTCATCATTTCATTTCGGATACCATCAACCCCAAAGACCTTTTTGGGTTGGAAGGCTTGTATTTTGTCCTGTAGTTCTTTCAATGTAATTGGAGAATCCAGTGGGTTCTGGTGGTCTTTAATAGTTGATTCTAAGATTTGTATTTGATCATGTATATGTTTTTGCTGTTTTTTCTTTGTTATCGAGCCAAAAATATTGGAGAAGTTTATCCATTCATCTCTGTTTTGGATAGATAACTCTTTGAGAGTTTTCCAATCTTTCCAGAAGTGGTTAGATTCTATGGATTCTTCAATTACATTGAGCTGATTTCTGACGTGCTGTTCCTTCTTTTTCCGTAGTGTATTTCTGTATTGTTTTAGTGATTCACCATAGTGAAGGTGTAGACTCAGGTTTTCTGGGTCTCTATGTTTTTGGTTGGATAGGTTTCTCAATATATTTCTCAGGTTTTTGGATTCTTCATCAAACCATTTGTCATTGTTGTTAATTCTCTTAGGTTGTCTGCTTGACGTTTTTAGATTTGATGAGGAAGCTGAGAGGTCAAATATACTGTTGAGGTTTTCTACTGCCAAGTTTACACCTTCACTATGACAGTGAAACCTTTTGTCCAGGAAGTTGTCTGGAAGGGATTTGATTTGTTGTTGCCTAATTGTTTTTTGGTAGATTCCACACTGCTTTCCTTCCATCTATAGCATTTCTGAATATTATTCAGTCCCTTTGGCTTTGAAGCCTCATGATTGAGCATAGCTCTGTTCAAGTAGACTGTGATGTTGCTGTGATATGATAGGGGTGTCAGTGGACTGACTGAAACGTTCTAGGAGAATCTGGGTTGAGGTCAGTGATAAAGTAGTCTACAGTACTACTGCCAAGAGATGAGCTATAGGTGTACCTACCATAGGATTCCCCTAGAAGCCTACCACTGTCTATGTACATACCCAGCGTGCGACAGAGCTGCAGGAATTGACCCGTTTTTGTTGGTTATGTTGTTGTAGTTGTGTCTAGAGGGGCATATGGGGGAGGGAATACTGTCACCTCCAGGTAGGTGTTTGTCTCCCTGTGTGCTGAGGTTGTCAGGTTCTTGTCCAGTTCTGGCATTTAAGTCGTCACAGACTAGTACATATCCCTGGAAATGATTGATCTCCCCTCTAGGATGGAGAAGCTGTCATCGTTAAAGTATTTGGATTCTATTGGAGAGAATATAAGTAGCACACATGAGGACATTTTCTTTGTTTAGATAAGTTCCTTATTCATTTCTAGTCAGATGTAAAATGTTTCTGTTTTGACTAATGTAATAGAGTGAGTTAGGTCTCCTCTATAACACATTAGCATACCCCATGAGTTCTCTTCCCTGTTTCACAGCTGGTAGTTTGGTAGATGGGACTAGCAGCTCTCTGTAACCTAGAGGGAACCAGTTAGCATACCCCATGAGTTCTCTTCCCTGTTTCACAGCTGGTAGTTTGGTGGATGGGACTAGCAGCTCTCTGTAACCTAGAGGGAAACCAGTGGGTCCATCTCCTCTATACCAACCACCTGGTAGTGGGGTGGATGAGACTAGCAGCTCTCTGTAACCTAGAGGGCAACCAGTGGGTCCGTTTCCTCTATAACACATTAGCATACCCCATGAGTTCTCTTCCCTGTTTCACAGCTGGTAGTTTGGTGGATGAGACTAGTAGCTCTCTGTAACCTAGAGGGCAACCAGTGGGTCCATCTCCTCTATACCAACCACCTGGTAGTGTGGTGGATGAGACTAGCAGCTCTCTGTAACCTAGAGGGCAACCAGTGGGTCCGTTTCCTCTATAACACATTAGCATACCCCATGAGTTCTCTTCCCTGTTTCACAGCTGGTAGCTTGGTGGATGAGACTAGTAGCTCTCTGTAACCTAGAGGGCAACCAGTGGGTCTGTCTCCTCTATACCACACAGCTGGTAGTTAGGTGGATGAGACTAGCAGCTCTCTGTAACCTAGAGGGCAACCAGTGGGTCTGTCTCCTCTATAATACATTAGCATACCCCATGAGTTCTCTTCCCTGTTTCACAGCTGGTAGCTTGGTGGATGAGACTAGCAGCTCTCTGTAACCTAGAGGTCAACCAGTGGGTCCGTCTCCTCTATAACACATTAGCATACCCCATGAGTTCTCTTCCCTGTTTCACAGCTGGTAGTTTGGTGGATGAGACTAGCAGCTCTCTGTAACCTAGAGGTCAACCAGTGGGTCCGTCTCCTCTATAACACATTAGCATACCCCCTGAGTCTCTTCCCTGTTTCACAGCTGGTAGTGTGGTGGATGAGACTAGCAGCTCTCTGTAACCTAGAGGTCAACCAGTGGGTCCGTCTCCTCTATAACACATTAGCATACCCCATGAGTTCTCTTCCCTGTTTCACAGCTGGTAGCTTGGTGGATGAGACTAGTAGCTCTCTGTAACCTAGAGGGCAACCAGTGGGTCTGTCTCCTCTATACCACACAGCTGGTAGTTTGGTGGATGAGACTAGCAGCTCTCTGTAACCTAGAGGGCAACTAGTGGGTCTGTCTCCTCTATACCACACAGCTGGTAGTTTGGTGGATGAGACTAGCAGCTCTCTGTAACCTAGAGGGCAACCAGTGGGTCTGTCTCCTCTATACCACACAGCTGGTAGTTTGGTGGATGAGACTAGCAGCTCTCTGTAACCTAGAGGGCAACCAGTGGGTCCGTCTCCTCTATAACACATTAGCATACCCCATGAGTTCTCTTCCCTGTTTCACAGCTGGTAGTTTGGTGGATGAGACTAGTAGCTCTCTGTAACCTAGAGGGCAACCAGTGGGTCTGTCTCCTCTATACCACACAGCTGGTAGTTTGGTGGATGGGACTAGCAGCTCTCTGTAACCTAGAGGGCAACCAGTGGGTCCATCTCCTCTATACCAACCACCTGGTAGTGTGGTGGATGAGACTAGTAGCTCTCTGTAACCTAGAGGGAAACCAGTGGGTCCATCTCCTCTATAACACATTAGCATACCCCCTGAGTCTCTTCCTTGTTTCACAGCTGGTAGTTTGGTGGATGGGACTAGCAGCTCTGTAACCTAGAGGGCAACCAGTGGGTCCATCTCCTCTATAACACATTAGCATACCCCATGAGTCTCTTCCCTGTTTCACAGCTGGTAGCTTGGTGGATGAGACTACCAGCTCTCTGTAACCTAGAGGGCAACCAGTGGGTCCGTCTCCTTTATTATCCTTTATTCTTGTAGGATGACAATGTCTGTATTTCCAATTTCTTTGATGGAGTCTGATGGAGTCTGATGGAGTTTCTTTGTTGGAGTCTGGGTTCCTGCTCTTTAGGCCAAAGGCAGATGTCTTAGCTGGTAAGGGTGTGGCTGGTGATGCTGTGGTCTGGGTGTAGGTTCACTTGGCGTGGGTTCTCTTGGTGCAGGTCCTTCAGGAGGGTGTCTCGCTGGTCTGTGACCGTGTCTCGCTGGTCTGGGCGGGTTGTCTGTTGCTCAGTTGCTCCTGTGTGAGGTGCTGGGGCTACGGTTGAGGGTGACGTCCTTCAGAGTCCTGGCAAAAGTTGGGATTGTTGCCTTGTAGAGGTGGACCTGGTCATAAAGGCTGTCCAAGTCGAGGGTGAAGTGGTTCCAGGTAGAGGCACAGTCTCGCTGTATGTTGTCAAGGTGAAAGTCTTTCCCCAGTCTCCCTCCTATCCCTCCGTTTTGCTCCCCTGTCTCCTTCCTATCCCTCTGTTTTGCTCCCCAGTCTCCCTCCTATCCCTCCGTTTTGCTCCCCAGTCTCCCTCCTATCCCTCCGTTTTGCTCCCCTGTCTCCTTCCTATCCCTCCGTTTTGCTCCCCTGTCTCCCTCCTATCCCTCCGTTTTGCTCCCCAGTCTCCCTCCTATCCCTCCGTTTTGCTCCCCTGTCTCCTTCCTATCCCTCCGTTTTGCTCCCCTGTCTCCCTCCTATCCCTCCGTTTTGCTCCCCTGTCTCCTTCCTATCCCTCCGTTTTGCTCCCCTGTCTCCCTCCTATCCCTCCGTTTTGCTCCCCAGTCTCCCTCCTATCCCTCCGTTTTGCTCCCCAGTTTCCCTCCTATCCCTCCGTTTTGCTCCCCAGTCTCCCTCCTATCCCTCCGTTTTGCTCCCCTGTCTCCCTCCTATCCCTCCGTTTTGCTCCCCAGTCTCCCTCCTATCCCTCCGTTTTGCTCCCCAGTCTCCCTCCTATCCCTCCGTTTTGCTCCCCTGTCTCCCTCCTATCCCTCCGTTTTGCTCCCCAGTCTCCCTCCTATCTCCATGACTACCTGAATTCCCCTTTACAGAACCCGTCCCCTCTCTTCTCTGTTTCTCACCCCTCTCACCCCTCTCACACATCTTTCACCTCCTTCAGCTCTCTCCTTCCCCAACTTTCCCCACCCAGCCCTCAGTCAATCCCCCTCCAAGACCTCCCCCTCCCCTAACTACCCCCTCTCCCCTGCCCTCTATAATAGCCTAAGTATCTCCTTAGTCAGTTGGCCAACTCAGTCAATCCCTTCCCTCCCTGGATTCTTTGCCAGCTGACTGGCTAACTGTCTGTCTGACTGACTGACTGACTAATTTAGTGACTGCAGCATTTTGATTGGAGCCAGCAACAGCAGCAACAACAGTATGGAGACAAACAGTCTATTAGGCCTCTCCTGCTTTTCCTCTTTCTCACTCTCTCTTTTTCTCCTTCCCTCCCTCCTCATTCTGTTCCCTGTCTTTATTTATCCCTGGTGCTAGTCTTTTTCTTTCATTCTCTTTGCTGCTTGCTCACCCTCTGCACACATTCTCTCCCTTGGCAGCCTTCAAATTAACCTCATCCACCCACCTCATCCCTCACTCCCTCACCCAGAAAGAGACACGGACAAGGAGAGGGGATATGCGTATAGAGAGGAGAGTGTGCGTTCTGAGCTAGCTCCAAGGGTCAGGGTTTGGACGATTTATCACTCACTCAGAGAGGAAGAGAGAGAACTGAATTGAGAGAGATCAGAGACAGAGAGACAGAGAGAGACAGAGAGGAGAGAGAGAAATGGGAGAGAGACAGACAGACAGACAGACAGAGATGAGAGAGAGAGAGACAGGAGAGAGACAGACATGAGATTAAAATGGGCAAAAAACACAAACATTTCTTTCCACAGGGCTGGGGGATGAGACAGGGATGCAGCTTAGCCCCAACCTCTTCAACAATATACAATATACAAATTGGCGAAGGCACTAGAACAGTCTGCAGCAACCGGCCTCAACCTACTAGAATCTATAGTGAAATGTCTACTGTTTGCTGATGATCTGGTGCTTCTGTCCCCAACCAAGGAGGGCCTACAGCAGCACCTAGATCTTCTGCACAGATTCTGTCAGACCTGGGGCCCTGACAGTAAATCCCAGTAAAACAAAATAATGCCGTTCCAAAAAAGGTCTAGTTGTCCTGGACCACGAATATAACTTCCATCTAGACACCATGCCCTAAAGCACACAAAAAACTCTACGTACCTCGGCCTAAACATCAGCGCCACAGGTAACTTCCACAAAGCTGTGAACAAGCTGAGAGACAAGGCAAGAAGGGCAATCTATGCCATGAAAAGGAACATTTAATTTGACATAACAATTAGGATCTGGCAAAAAATACTTGAATCAGTGAAATAACCCATTGCCCTTTATGGTTGTGAGGTCTGGGGTCCGCTCACCAAACAAGAATTCACACTATGGGACAAACACCAAATTGGTACTCTGCATGCAGAATTCTGCAAAAAAAATCCTCTGTGTACAACGTAAAACACCAAATTATGCATGTAGAGTAAAATTAGGCAGATACCCGATAATTATTATCAAAATCCAGAAAAGAGCCGTTCAATTCTACATCCACCTAAAAGGAAGTGATTCCCAAACCTTCCATAACAAAGTCATCACCTACATGAACCTGGAGAAGAGTCCCCAAAGCAAGCTGGTCCTGGGGCTCTGTTCACAAACACAAACAGACCCCACACAGCCCTAGGACAGCTATACAATTAGACCCAACCAAATCATGAGAAAACAAAAAGATCATTATTTGACACATTGGAAAGAATTGACAGAAATCAGAGCAAACAAGAATGCTATTTGACCCTAAACAGAGACTACACAGTGGCAGAATACCTGACCACCGTGACTGACCCAAAATGAAGGAAATCTTTGACTATGTACAGACTCAGTGAATATACAATGATTCTTTCTTTAAAACTTATGCCGCGACCCATTTGTAGTAGATGGTGGCAGATTGTAGTAAATTGCGTCCTTCTGGTAACAATTGCTGACATTTAAATAATGTACCATAGAATTCTGTGGCAGCCCGCAAGCTATGTTGCGGTACGCCGCAACTTTTGAATGAAAAAACACTGTAGCCTTGCTATTGAGAAAGGCTGCCGAATGCAGACCTGGCTCTCAAGAGAAGACAGGCTATGTGCACACTGCCCATAAAATCAGATGGAAACTGAGCTGGACTTCCTTACCAGTGAAGAGCAAACACCATTGTAAATTCAACCCATATTTATGTTTATTTATTTTCCCTTCTATACTTTAACTATTTGCACGTCATTACAACACTGTATATAGTTGTGTCATTTGAAATATCTTTATTATTTTGGAACTTTTGTAAGTGTAATGTTTGCTGTTAATTTTGTATTGTTTATTTCACTGTGTTTAGTATCTATTTCACTTGCTTCGGCAATGTAAACATAAGTTTCCCATGCCAATAAAGACCTTTGAATTGAAATTGAAATTGACAGGAGAAAGACAGAGGGGAGAGAGCAAGAGGGGGAGAGAGCGAGAGAGAGAGACAGGAGAGAGAGGGGGGAGGGAGAGACAGGAGAGAGAGTGGAGAGAGAGAGCCGTTCAGATAGTGTCTTTCACTTTCCTTCCCCCCTCTCCTTCTCTCTTTCCTTCCCCCCTCTCCTTCTCTCTTTCCTTCCCCCCTCTCCTTCTCTCTTTCCTTCCCCCATCTCCTTCTCTCTTTCCTTCCCCCCTCTCCTTCTCTCTTTCCTTCCCCCTCTCCTTCTCTCTTTCCTTCCCCCTCTCCTCTCTTTCCTTCCCCTCTCCTTCTCTCTTTCCTTCCCCCTCTCCCTCTCTCTTTCCTTCCCCCTCTCCTTCTCTCTTTCCTTCCCCCTCTCCTTCTCTCTTTCCTTCCCCCTCTCCTCTCTCTTCCTTCCCCCTCTCCCTCTCTCTTTCCTTCCCCCTCTCCCTCTCTCTTTCCTTCCCCCTCTCCTTCTCTCTTTCCTTCCCCCTCTCCCTCTCTCTTTCCTTCCCCCTCTCCTTCTCTCTTTCCTTCCCCCTCTCCTTCTCTTTCCTTCCCCCTCTCCTTCTTCTTTCCTTCCCCCTCTCCTTCTCTCTCTTTCCTTCCCCCTCTCCTTCTCTCTTTTCCTTCCCACCTCTCCTTCTCTCTTTCCTTTCCCCTCTCCTTCTCTCTTTCCTTCCCCCTCTCCTTCTCTTTTCCTTCCCCCTCTCCCTCTCTCTTTCCTTCCCCCTCTCCCTCTCTCTTTCCTTCCCCCTCTCCCTCTCTCTTTCCTTCCCCCTCTCCCTCTCTCTTTCCTTCCCCCATCTCCCTCTCTCTTTCCTTCTCCCCTCTCTTCCTATCCTCTATCCTGCCTGCCTCCCTCCCTTCCTCTCTGTCACTGTGATGAATGGCTAGCATTGGCTGTGTCTGTGTGTGATGAATGGCTGTAGCTTGGGTTGTGTGTGGACAGGCGGGCCTATAGGGTCTTGGCTGCAGTTAGCAGTGTTTAAAGATGACTGGAGAACAGAGGGTTGCTGTCACACATACACACACACACACACACACACACACACACACACACACACACACACACACACACACACACACACACACACACACACACACACACACACACACACACACACACACACACAACACACACACACACACACACACACACACACACACACACACACACACACACACACACACACACACACAGGTGTAGACCTGCTCCATGTAGAGGAAGGTGCTTCTATATAAAAGACAGTACATACAGCTAGCTGGGCACTACAACACAGACACACAGACACAGAGTCACATAGACACACAGCCACACAGACACAGAGTCACATAGTCACACAGTCACAGAGTCACATAGTCACATAGTCACACAGTCACATAGGCACATAGGCACATAGTCACACAGTCACACAGTCACATAGGCACATAGGCACATAGTCACACAGTCACACAGTCACACAGACACATAGTCACACAGACACATAGTCACACAGTCACATAGACACACAGACACACAGACACATAGTCACATAGTCACACAGACACATAGTCACACAGACACACAGACACACAGTCACACAGTCACACAGTCACATAGACACACAGTCACATAGACACATAGACACACAGTCACATAGTCACATAGTCACACAGACAAAAAAAACGTACTGTATATTGATTCACTTCAAGAGCCATTAGAAGTGATTATCACCAATTATTTATTCTGACTGACAAACGTTCAGAGTGTGCGTGCCTGCGTGTGTGTGTGTGTGTGTGTGTGTGTGCGTGTGTGCGTGTGTGAGTCATCCTCTACTCCTCTGGTACAAGTTTCTGAATAGCTTCTCTACGAAAGGACATCAAACCAAAGAGAGAGAGGAGGGGAGGATATTTTCTGTGTCTCTCTTTTTTCTCTCTCCCTCTATCTTTCCTCCCTCTGTTTCTACCGCTCTTTCCCATGGGACATGAACTGTACCTGACAGTAACGGTTTCCCGGCAACAGTTTCCGTCAGTAACAGTAACTGCTGACCTTCTCCTGTGTGATGTGAACTCCAGTGTGTCAGTCGTCATCATACACCCACACAGTCACTTTAGGAGTAGACATCACTCTGCTTTGCACTACATAAAACTAAACCTCAGTTACACTTCCAGGTGTTGCCACAGTCCCCCCCCCCCATTTTACTATGCAAATCAGTTACGAACAAATTCTTATTTATAATGACGGCCTACACCAGCCAAAACCGGACGACGGTGGACCAATTGTGCACCGCCCTATGGGACTCCCAATCACGGCCGGTTGTGATACAGCCTGGATTCGAACCAGGGTGTCTGTAGTGACACCTCTAGCACTGAGATGCAGTTAGACCGCTGCCCCACTCGGGAGACCTCTCTGTGGGTTGTTGTTGTCGTCTGGGGGTTATCTGATGATTAGAGGACCTACGGGAGCATGTCTGTAGACAGGTGGAGTCTACAGTCTCAGGGTAGATCATAACAGGTGGTCAGAGGTGACTGGGAAGATGTAACACTGTTTATGTGACTGTGAGATGGATATAGGTGTATCATGTACCAACCTGCTCTGGGATGTTAAAAAACTTAAAGAATACAGCAATATTACCACTTTCCCATAAAGGCTAGTTTATATACTGGTGAAGTAGGCTGGAAAAGACATGCTGGTTATATGAACACAGTCTCTTATACATACCAACCCAGTGGGTTGTATATGTGTTCCTGTGTGTGTGACAGGGAGAGAGAGAAGGAGGGAAAGAGAAGAAAGGGTTGAGGGAGGAGGTGGCCTGTCCCTGAACAGATGCACTTTGACCTCACCGCAGTGTAGTGCAGTGTGGGTAAGAAAGCCTAGATGGCAGGAGTTGGCTGGTCATTAAGGCAGCTGTGTTTTTGTGTGGGTCTGAGAGAGAAAGAGAGAGAGAGAGTGACATAGAGAAGGGGGGTGAGAGAGAGAGAGAGAGAGAGAGAGAGAGAGAGAGAGAGAGAGAGAGAGAGAGAGACATAGAGAAGGGGGGTGATAGAGAGAGAGAGAGAGAGAGTGACATAGAGAAGGGGGGTGAGAGAGAGAGAGAGAGAGAGAGAGACAGAGACAGAGACAGAGACAGAGACAGCGAGAGTGACATAGAGAGGGGGAGGTGGAGAGAGTGTGCAGTTAAAATTGGCAAAAACACATTTCTTTCCACAGGGCCATTGGGTGAGACAGGGATGCAGCTTGAGCCCCACCCTCTTCAACATATATATCAATAAATTGGCGAGGGCACTAGAACAGTCTGCAGCACCCAGCCACTACCTACTAGATTCTGAAGTCAAATATCTACTGTTTGCTGAGGATTTTTTACCATTTAACCAGGCAAGTCAGACCCACACACAGTAACAAATTCTTACTTACAATGGCTGCCTACCCCAGACGACACTGGGCCAATTGTGTGCCACCCTATGTGACTCCCAATCACGGCCAGATGTGATGCAGCCTGGATTCTAATCAGGGACTGCAGTGACACCTCTTGCACTGAGATGCAGTGCAATACACCGCTGTGCCATTCAGGAGCCAGAGTGGTGCTTCTGTCCCAAACCATGGAGGGCCTATAGCCAGTGGTGTAAAGTAGTTAAGTAAAAATACTTTAAAGTTTTTTTGGGTGTATCTCTACTTGACTTTTAATATTTTTGACAACTTGCCCTTTTACTTCACTACATTCCTAAATAAAATAATGTACTTTATACTCCACACATTTTCCCTGACACCCAAAAGTACTTGTTACATTTAGAATGCTTAGCAGGACAGGAAATGGTCCAATTCACACATCATCAAGAGGACATCCCTGCTCATCCCTACTGCCTCTGATCTGGCAGACTCACTAAACACAAATGCTTTGTTTGTTAATGAGTCTGAGTGCTGGAGTGTGCCCCTAGCTATCCGTAAAAAAAAGAGCCTATTGGTTTGCTTAATATACAAGCATTTTGATACACTCGCATTTGCTAACCATGTGACCAATACATTTGATTTGATTTTTATTTAAATAGAAATTATTCATGCTTTTACTTTTGATACTTGAGTACATTTTTGCAATTCCATTTACTTTTGATACTTAAGTATGACAATTGAATACTTTTACACCACTGCCTACAGCAGCACATAGATCTTCTGGACAGATTCTGTCAGACCAGGGCCCTGACAGACCTGGGCCCTGACAGACCTGGGCCCTGACAGTAAAAATAATGGTGTTCCAAAAAAGGTCCAGTTGCCAGGACCACAAATACAAATTCCATCTAGACACTGTTGCCCTAAAGCACACAAAAAAACTATACATACCTCGGCCTAAACATCAGCGCCACAGGTAACTTCCAGAAAGCTATGAACGAGCTGAGAGACAAGGCAAGAAGGGCTTTCTATGCTGTCAAAAGGAACTTAAAATTTGACAAACCAATTAGGATCTGGCTAAAAATACTTGAATCAGTTATTGAACCCGTTGCTCTTTATGGTCTGGGGTCCGCTCACCAACCAAGAATTCACAAAATGGGACAAACACCAAATTGAGACTCTGCATGCAGAATTCTGCAATAATATCCCGTGTACAACGTAAAACACCAAATAATGCATGCAAGGCAGAATTAGGCAGATACCCGCTAATTATCGGCAGGTAGCCTGGCGGGTAGGAGCATTGGGCCAGTAACTGAAAGGTTGCAGGATCAAATCCCTGAGCTGACAAGGTAAAAATCAGATGTTCTGTCCCTGAGCAAGGCAGGTAACCCACTGTTCCCCAGGCACTGATGATGTGGATGTTGATTAAGGCAGCCCTCTCTGATTCAGAGGGATTGGGTTAAATGTGGAAGATGCATTCAGTTGTACAACTGACTAGGTATCCCCCTTTCCTTTATCAAAATCCAGAAAAGAGCTGTTCCATTCTACAACCACCTAAACGGAAGCGAATCCCAAATCTTCCATAACAAAGCCATCCCCTACAGAGAGATGAACCTGGAGAAGAGTCCCCTAAGCAAGCTGGTCCTGGGGCTCTGTTCACAAACACAAACACACCCCACAGAGCCCCAGGACAACACAATTAGACCCAACCAAATCAGGAGAAAACAAAAAGATGATTATTTCCAATGTGTCAGGTAATTAACAAAATAACTGAGCAAACTAGAATGCTATTTGGCCCTAAACCGAGAGTACACAGTGGCAGAATACCTGACCACTGTGACTGTAAAAAAAGGAATGCTTTGACTATGTGTAACTGGTGTGAAATGGCTAGCTAGTTAGCGGGGTGCCCGCTAATAGCATTTTAATCGGTGACGTCACTCGCTCTGAGACCTTGAAGTAGTTGTTCCCCTTGCTCTGGAAGTGCCATGGCTTTTGTGGAGCGATGGGTAACGATGCTTCAAGGGTGGCTGTTGTCGATGTGTGCAGAGGGTCCCTGGTTCATGCCCAGGTAGGGGCGAGGTGAGGGACGGAAGCTATACTGTTACATTGATCCTGTTGACCCGGAACACTGGAGGAGGTCACTCACAGGAACAGCCCTGTCACTCACAGGAACAGCCCTGTCCCTCACAGAACAGCCCGAACAGCCCTGTCACTCACAGGAACCGCCCTGTCACTCACAGGAACAGCCCTGTCACTCACAGGAACAGCCCTGTCACTCACAGAACAGCCCTGTCACTCACAGGAACAGCCCTGTCACTCACAGGAACAGCCCTGTCACTCACAGGACAGCCCTGTCACACACAGGACAGCCTTGTCACTCACAGGAACAGCCCTGTCACTCACAGGAACAGCCCTGTCACTCACAGGACAGCCCTGTCACACACAGGACAGCCCTGTCACTCACAGGAACAGCCCTGTCACTCACAGGAACAGGTGTGAGTGCTGCCGGGAGATGGAGAAATAGAGCGGGTGGAAGAGACACTTTCTTTTCCATCCCCTTCTGAGTTCTCCTTGGCAGGGTTCTCCACTCCATGGCACAGCGCCTCTGGTTTTAGGACTCCTCCTCTCCTCTCTCTTTTTTTCTCTCTCTCCTCCTCTGTTTGAGTTATAGCAGAGAGGTTGAGGGAGAGGGAGTAGGAGTGGGAGAGGGAGCTGAATGAAGTCTGTCTGTCTATTCACTCTTCATCACCTATCATTTATTCCTTTAACGCCAACACAAAGCTTTAATCCATACCACTATCACATTACTGATCATCATAATCACAATCAGCCTTTTATTTATAAACCATATTTCTAAAGCCACGGCCCCAATTATCCTACAATCTATCTGGTTATTAAATGACAAAATAGAAAATCTATGCTCCAACCTCTTCCTGTGCCAGGGTGCATCGATCCCCTATTCAGGCGGCCATTTTAAACGAGTGACTAATAAGAACTGATATCTTGTTGTCAAACACGCCCATCTGGGCCTGCTTATCGTGTCAGACAACAGCTCCACTGCACGGGATGGATGGACGGGTGGATGGATGAATGGGTGGATGGATGAATGGGTGGATTGATTTATATAATGTTTATGTACACAATAAACGTTGCCTTCTCATATTTCCCTGATCGTATATCCCTTAATTGGATATTTTCTTTCTGTATGGCAGCCATACAGGAAAGGGAGAGAGAGAAAGGGAGAGAGAGAAAGGGGATGGGGAAGTAGAGAGAGAAAGGGAGAGAGAGAAGGGGAGAGAGAGAAAGGGAGAGAGAGAAAGGGGATGGGGAAGTAGAGAGAGAAAGGGAGAGAGAGAAGGGGAGAGAGAGAAAGGGAGAGAGAGAAAGGGGATGGGGAAGTAGAGAGAGAAGGAGAAAGAGAGAGTATGGAAGAAGGAAAGGGGGTAGAGTGAGGGAGAGAGGGAGGAGATGAGAGTGACAGAGAAGTGGTAAGGAAGGAGATAAAGAGAGAGAGAGAGGGAAAGAGAGAGAGGGAGAGAGAAAGGGAGAGGGAGAGAGAGAGAGGGAGAGAGAGGGAGAGAGATACTGAGAGGGAGAGAGAGAAAGGGAGAGGGAGAGAGGGAGAGAGAGAAAGGGAGGGAGAGAGGGGTTGAGACTGTAACAGTGTTTTTTCTGTGGTGATGATGCACCATACAGTTCCTTCTCTCCCCTCGTTAATATTTTAAGAAAGAAGCTAAGTAGACATTTTATTATGACACCTATCTCCGGCACCTCTCCACATGAAATATAGCCTAGATCAGAGAGAGAGAGAGAGAGAGAGTGGGAGAAAGATGAGGAGAGAGAGAGAGAGAGAGAGACGTTTGACTTTTAGTCTTTCTTTAATGAAACATTTTAAATTCATTAAAACCTCCCCACCCTCACCCCCTCTTAAAACAAAACACCAAAATATCTCCTGTAATGCAGTACTGCATATATGTACCATACTCACCTTGCCCACTACACCACAATACAAAACACCATATATCTAACCCATCTTCCCCAGCTGTACAGACAGCCCCCCAACACACCATATCTCCTGAAACATCTCCACACTTTTTATCATTTTATACAACTCAAATTCCACACTAAGGTGCACTGAGACCATCCCATTAGATAATAGTAAATGGTCTGTTATCCCCCCACCTTTGACCCTGCTCCTCCTTGTTAACCAAATAGCCAACTTTGCCTGAGCAAACAGAATATTCAAAACACATTTGGCCTTCTCCTTATTTGAATACCTGGACCCCATTATAAACATCCCAACAGTAAAAACCACCCCCAACTTCTCACACAGACATTCCAACAGACACATTAATGGCATTAACCTGGCGCACACAGAAAACACATGAATCACAGTTTCACTCATGACACAGAAAGGACACCCCTGCCAGACTCCCGGTTCAACCCGTGCCAACAAGCTGTTAGTGGCCAGGGCTCCATGTAAGAGCCCTCCACTGGAGGTTCCCTGACCTCTTTGGTACTGAGAGTTTGTAGAGCCCCCTCCATTTAAAACCCACCATACTCTCCGCCCCACATACCCTCTACCACTGATGCTCCTTCACTCCAGTTAGGCTCCTAATGTTCCTTACCTTGCAGAGGTTGTAGAGGGCTTTACTTCCCACCCTCTCAATATCCCCCAGGCTCGGAGTGTTAAAATCTAACAAGTCCTCCAGACTCCCTTGCCAGTAGCCAGTCTCTGTCGTCACTTGCAGTTGGGGAAACATTGGTGGCCCCTCCCCCTTTGGCCGCTCAAACACCCCCCTTACCGGCTCAGACAGTGCCTCCTGGACCTCCTCCAGGAATCTCTCCAGCAGCCTAAGATACTTTAATCCTGTTTGTTGTGCCAGGACTTCCGGGGTTTTCCACCCCTCGCAGGTCACCCAGCCTTAGTAAACCCACTGCCATCAGTCACCTCTGCAGGGTGGCCAACTGAACCGATCTCAAAGGGATGGCTGGGTTGTGTAAGATAGGCTCCTCCCACACCCACAGCCCAGGCTCTACACCCCCTTCTCGTGCGGGCCATAATAGCTGCCAGGCCCTCAGGACCGTAGAGTAAAAGTCTGAGAGACCTGCTGTACTCAGCCTCTCTAGTTTCATGAGGAACAGCTGCTGGTCCAACCCTAATCTGCCAGCTCTCCTCAGCAGCATGCATGCTGGTTCCCTCCAGCCGACAGTATTGTACAGCAGTCTCTGCGCCGCCTTTAGCCTGAAAGCAGCCACCCTGCTCTACAGTTCCACCAGGCCCTGTCCTCCTTTGTGGACGGACATGTACAACACTGCCGCCCTCAGCCAGTGATGCCCCGACCAGAAAAAATCCACCAACTTGCGTTGCAGGTCTGCGAACAGACTGGCTTAGGGGGCTAAGGCCAACCAGTTTATGCCACAGAGAAGATGCCACCAGGATATTGATTATCAGCACCCTCCCTCAATATGGGACAGGGGACACCTCCACCTGGCCAGTCTTGACACCACTGCCTGTGCCAGCCCCTCCCAGTTCTTCCTGATCCACCTCTCCAAGCCCAGGTACACCCCCAAAATGTTAAGCCCTTCACAACCCCACTGCAAACCCCGTGGAAGCAGCGCAAAACAGAGCTTTGCTCTTGCCCCAGTTCACGGTAGCTGATGAAGCTCCCTCGAACACGTTCAGACTATTCTCTAGTGCCTGCATATCCTGCCCATCCTTGAGCATCACAGAAACGTCATCAGCATTCGCTGACACTGCTATGCCTGTCAACACACCCATGCCTGTCCAGCACACTCCCTGCAGTCTTCTGCATAGCAGGCACAAAAAAGGCTCAATGGCTAGTGTTTATAGCTGCCCCGATAGAGGGCATCCTTGTCTAATGCCCCGTCTCACCCAGACTGGCCTACTGAGCACTCCTCCCACCTTGACCATACATGACGCTCCAACATACAACATCCTCACAGAGGCCAAAAAATATTTCCCCAAACCCAAGCGTCACATTAAACAGCTACTCATGGTCCACTCTATCAAAAGCCTTCTCTTGATCTAGAGGGACCAGTCCAAAGTTCATATTAGAACCTCTCAACAAGTTCAACATGTCCGTGATTGAGCGTCCCGGTACACAATATGTCTGTTCCTTGTGTATTATAGAGTCCAGATGGGTATTCAGTCTGTTAGAGAGAACCTTGGCAAATTTATTGTACAGAGCAATGCCACAGGCCTCCAGTTCTTACGTTCACACAAGTCCCCCTTTTTGGGCAGGAGAGTCGGAGCCGCCCGACGGAAGCTCATCTGCAACTCTCCTACCCCGACGAATTCATGCAACATGCAAAAGAAGTCCAGTCCAATTTTACGGCCTCTGCCTGTTCATGGGAAGAAGAACGTCCATTTCATCCCTCTGTGCCAGAGAGAGCTTAGGGAGTTCTGCAAACAAAATCTGAGCACACATAGGATCACACAGTTCTGCCCTATACAACTCAGTATAAAACTCCACAGTCTGCATCTCCCCCACCACAGAGGTCACCCGCCCATCAGACAACTGTAGACAATGCATACCCTTGGCTTCACCGTTCTGTCTTTCCAAACCAAAGAAGGAGGACCTGGGGGCTTCCATCTCCTTGAGTATGGAGAACCTGGCTCTTACAAGTGCTCCCTTCGCTTTAACCTGGAAAAAGCTGCCCAGGTCCCTGTGTAATTCAGCTAAATTAACCTGGAGGCCTACAGTGGCTTGCAAAAGTAATCACCCCCTTGGCATTCTTCCTATTTTGTTGCCTTACAACCTGGAATTAAAATGGATTTTCATTTGAGTTACACAAAATACCTAGCACTTTGAAAATACAAAATATGTTGTATTTTTAAACAAACAAGAAAAAATACAAAATAACAGAAAACTTGAGCGTGCGTAACTATTCACCCCCCCAAAGTCAATACTTTGTAGAGACACCTTTTGCAACAATTACATATGAAAGTCTCTTGGGGTATGTCTCTATAAGCTTGGCACATCTAGCCACTGGGATTTTTGCCCATTCTTCAAGGCAAAACTGCTCCAGCTCCTACAAGTTGGATGGTTCCGCTGGTGTACAGCAATCTTTAAGTCAGATTCTCAATTGGATTGAGGTCTGGGCTTTGACTAGGCCATTCCCAGACATTTAAATGTTTCTCCTTAAACCACTCAAGTGTTTCTTTAGCAGTATGCTTAGGGTCATTGTCCTGCTGGAAGGTGAACCTTCGTCCCAGTCTCGAATCTCTGGAAGACTGACACAGGTTTCCCTCAAGAATTTCCCTGTATTTAGCTCCATCCATCATTCCTTCAATTCTGACCAGTTTCCCAGTCCCTGCCCATGAAAAACATCCCCACAGCATGATGCTGCCACCACCATGCTTCACTGTGGGGATCGTGTTCTCGGGGGTGATGGGAGGTTGGGTTTGCGCCAGACACAATGTTTCATTGATGGCCAAAAAGCTCAATTTTAGTCTCATCTTACCAAAGTACCTTCTTCCATATGTTTGTGGAGTCTCCCACAAACATTGTCTTTAAGTAATGGCTTTTTTTCTGGCCACTCTTCTGTAAAGCCCAGCTCTGTGGAGTGTACGGATTAAAGTACTCCTATGGACAGATACTCCAATCTCCGCTGTGGAGCTTTGCAGCTCCTTCAGGGTTGTTTGGTCTCTTTGTTGCCTCTCTGATTAATGCCCTCCTTGCCTGGTCCGTGAGTTTTGGTGGGCGGCCCTCTTTTGGCAGGTTTGTTGTGGTGCCATATTCTTTCCATTTTTTAACAATGGATTTAATGGTGCTCCGTGGGATGTTCAAAGTTTCTGATTTTGTTTTATAACCCTGCCCTAGTCTGTGCTTCGCCACAACTTTATCCCTGACCTGTTTGGAGAGCTCCTTGGTCTTGTCATGACGTTGGCTTGATTGGGGAGGTTTATGACCCCATAAATACCCCCCCCCCCCCACGTTTCTCTCTCTCTACTCTATAGAGTTAACTCTTGAAAAAGCCCTTTGTTAACCTAGAGATTCTGGGGGCATCAAAAGTTGGGAAACGAAACCATATTTTGGTAATCCAACCAGTTGAAAATATGTGTTGGTACTTAATGAATATGATGTCAGATCAGTTGGCGTCTGAGACATTATTACTGATGATAGGACGAAATAAACTGTATCTTGGAAAGTCTACACATTCTAGTTTTCAGATTTACATGGAATTGTTGTGCAATTTAAATGTTCAAATATGAAACTATTTGTGAAAAGATTAAATGTAATTTTAGCTTCTTAAATGAGAGAACGGTTTGTCATAACACCACTCTGCTCACTCAGAGGCCCTGCCCAAGTTAAGAGACATGGGTTGTAAACTATGAAACACACCCTTCTTTCACCACTATATAAGCCCGTTGACGAAAATGTAACTTTTTGTTCCAAGGACATGCGGACTGGCAGTCCCCACGTTGAAAGGACAAAGACCACCTACAGAACCAAGCCAACATCAGCAAGAACCTAACGAAATGGGGATAGAATTTCAATGTGAAGGTGGCGACCTACATGCCGGAAGGATGAATTTCAGCTGTACCAGCCAGAAAATAGCATGAGCTTAACCTCTTGAAGCTAGGGGGCACTATTTTTATGTTTGGAAAAATAACGTTCCCAAAGTAAACGGCCTATTTCTCAGAACCAAATGCTAGAATATGCATATAATTGACGGATTAGGATAGAAAACACTCTAAAGTTTTCAAAACGGTCAAAATTTTGTCTCTGAGTTAAACAAAACTGATATTGCAGGCTAAAACCTGAGGAAAATCCAATCAGGAAGTGCCCCTGTTTTTGAAACCTCTGTTCTTATGCATCCCTATTGCCCATTTAAAGGGATATCAACCAGATTCCCTTTTCTATGGATTCCCTAAGGTGTAAACAGCCTTTAGACATA
This sequence comes from Oncorhynchus nerka, assembly GCF_034236695.1. Classification (NCBI taxonomy): domain Eukaryota; kingdom Metazoa; phylum Chordata; class Actinopteri; order Salmoniformes; family Salmonidae; genus Oncorhynchus; species Oncorhynchus nerka. The sequence goes on along the minus strand of NC_088409.1, from coordinate 87,635,342 downwards.
GTTTCAGGCTTTTATTTTGAAGAATGAGCGTGAACGACCACATTGGGGCGGCAGGGTAGGGTAGCCTAGTGGTTAGAGCATTGGACTAGTAACCGAAAGGTTGCAAGTTCAAATCCCGAGGTGACAAGGTACAAAATCTGTCGTTCTGCCCCTGAACAGGCAGTTAACCAACTGTTCCTAGGCCGTCATTGAAAATAAGAATTTGTTCTTAACTGACTGGAAGCTCTGGACTGAACCGTCACTGGAAGCTCAGGACTGAACCGTCAATGGAAGCTCTGGACTGAACCGTCGCTGGAAGCTCTGGACTGAACCGTCGCTGGAAGCTCTGGACTGAACCGTCACTGGAAGCTCTGGACTGAACCGTCACTGGAAGCTCTGGACTGAACCGTCACTGGAAGCTCCGGACTGTAAACCGTCGCTGGAAGCTCTGGACTGAATCATCACTGGAAGCTCTGGACTGTGAACCGTCACTGGAAGCTCCGGACCGTAAACCGTCACTGGAAGCTCCGGACCGTAAACCATCGCTGGAAGCTCTGGACTGAACCGTCACTGGAATCTCTGGACCGTAAAACGTCGCTGGAAGCTCTGGACTGAACCGTCACTGGAAGCTCTGGACTGAACCATCGCTGGAAGCTCTGGACTGAACCGTCACTGGAAGCTCTGGACTGAACCGTCACTGGAAGCTCTGGACTGAACCGTCACTGGAAGCTCCGGACTGTAAACCGTCGCTGGAAGCTCTGGACTGAATCATAACTGGAAGCTCTGGACTGAATCATCACTGGAAGCTCTGGACTGTGAACCGTCACTGGAAGCTCCGGACCGTAAACCGTCACTGGAAGCTCCGGACCGTAAACCATCGCTGGAAGCTCTGGACTGAACCGTCACTGGAAGCTCTGGACTGAACCGTCACTGGAAGCTCCGGACTGTAAACCGTCGCTGGAAGCTCTGGACTGAATCATGACTGGAAGCTCTGGACTGTGAACCGTCACTGGAAGCTCCGGACCGTAAACCGTCACTGGAAGCTCCGGACCGTAAACCATCGCTGGAAGCTCTGGACTGAACCGTCACTGGAATCTCTGGACCGTAAACCGTCGCTGGAAGCTCTGGACTGAACCGTCACTGGAATCTCTGGACCGTAAACCGTCGCTGGAAGCTCTGGACTGAACCGTCGCTGGAAGCTCTGGACTGAACCGTCACTGGAAGCTCTGGACTGAACCGTCACTGGAAGCTCTGGACTGAACCGTCACTGGAAGCTCCGGACTGTAAACCGTCGCTGGAAGCTCTGGACTGAATCATCACTGGAAGCTCTGGACTGTGAACCGTCACTGGAAGCTCCGGACCGTAAACCGTCACTGGAAGCTCCGGACCGTAAACCATCGCTGGAAGCTCTGGACTGAACCGTCACTGGAATCTCTGGACCGTAAACCGTCGCTGGAAGCTCTGGACTGAACCGTCACTGGAATCTCTGGACCGTAAACCGTCGCTGGAAGCTCTGGACTGAACCGTCACTGGAAGCTCTGGACTGAACCGTCACTGGAAGCTCTGGACTGAATCGTCACTGGAAGCTCTGGACTGAACCGTTGCTGGAAGCTCTGGACTGAACCGTCGCTGGAAGCTCTGGACTGAACCGTCGCTGGAAGCTCTGGACTGAACCGTCGCTGGAAGCTCTGGACTGAACCGTCACTGGAAGCTCTGGACTGTGAACCGTCGCTGGAAGCTCTGGACTGTGAACCGTCGTTGGAGGTTCCGGGCTGTAGATCGTCACTGGAGTCTCTGGACCGTACACACACACTGGTGGGCAAGTGCGGGGAGACGGCACAGGACGTACCGGGCTGGAAAGGCGTACTGGAGGCCTAGTGCGTAGAGCTGGCACAGGTTGCACCGGACTGATAACACACTCTTCAAAATGCCTGCGCTGCAGCATACTCCTAGCCAACATCTCTCTCCGATATCTCTCTCCGATATCCCTCCTCAAACTGCTCCATCGACTCCCAGATGTTCTCTGGCGCTCTTTTCGGCTTGGCTGACTGCGCCTTGTACACCCTTGGGGTTGCCCTTGGGGTTGCCCTTGGGGCTGATTGTGGCTGCGGACCCCGGCGTCGTCGCTGTCCTCCTTTACTCCTCGGCGACTCCCGCCAAGGAAGGGTCTCGCATCCACCTAGTATCTCTTCCCATGACCAGCTCTCCTGGTCAAAGCTATAACGATCGTGAAATACGTAGCGCACATAAGCACTCATACAAAACAATATCCCACAAAGCAGGTGTGAAAAAGGACTCTGCTTGACTGGCTGCCATGCTTGACTGGCTAAGTATGATCCCCAATTAGAGGTAACGAATATCAGCTGCCTCCAATTGGAAACCATAGACACACACCAACATAGAAATATAATATCTAGAAACCCCCCTAGTCATGACCTGACACCATGGAGAACCCTGAGGGCTCTCTATGGTCTGGGCGTGACAGTGAATACATATGCACGCACCACTTTTCTGTTTTAAATTGTTTTGAAACAAGTTATTTTTCTCATTTCACTTCACTACTTCACTATTTTGTGTACGTCCATTACATGAAATCCAAATAAAAATCCATTTACATTACAGGTTGTATCACAACAAAAAAGGAAAAACACAAAGGGGGTGAATACTTTTGCAAAGCACTTGCCTTGCCCCACCATCTCGACCTCCAACTCACTAATACTACGCTTGAGTTCCCCCAATACTCTCCTAGCCTCTGGGGATGAGAGATCTGTATACTGTTGACAGAAAATACTAATTTGGACTTTCCCCACATCCCACAATTGACTCAGACTCCTCTCGTTTCTGCCTCCACCTTTTCCAAATAATTTTTATTTTATTACCTTTATTTACCTAGGCAAGTCAGTTAAGAACAAATTCTTATTTTCAATGACGGCCTCGGAACAGTGGGATAACTGCCTTGTTCAGGGTAATTGGTTGCACCAGACCTGAGCAAAAAGTGGCATCTTGCAAGAGCTTTACATTAAACTTCCAATAGGATGCCCTTGTGAAATAAACACCAGGAGAATGGTAGAGCCCAACAGCCTATTGCTCTGATTCCTGGACATGTGTAAACGATCAAGTCAGGCTGCACTAACGCTAGCCACAAAGACCTACACCCACGTTTACTGTCTAGTGTCATGATATCTAGTTCTCCAAACATCTACTAGCTCAAACTGATTAATGATGTCCCTTAACACTCTGACTGACCCTGAAGGAGGCTCCTCCCCATTTCTGTCTTTAGTAAAATCCATTGTACATTTCCAGTCCCTGCCGACCACCAGCGTCTCCTCAGGCGCTACCTGTGAGGTTTCCTGCTAAGACCCAAATTGAACCCCACTCTCTCTCCCTGTGTTAGGCGCATACACATTTCTAAAGTTAAAACCCATGTTAAAACCCATGTCTGCTTTTACGACAAGCAGCCCACCCCTACACACCTTCTTTGAGGAGCAAATTTTTACAGAAAGACCTGGTACAGAAAGACTGCCACTAAAATGTGTCCCATGTCTCAACATGACCCATGGCTCAAGCCCCTTTCCACCAGAGCCCCAAATCGACTTCATTCACCACATCACTATGCGTCTCCTGCAGAAACAACACCTGTACTTTTTTTTGTTTCACATATTCACCCAACACACTTGTCTTTCCCGCATCTCTGGCGACATTTATATTGAGCGAGCCACCCGAAGAGTCTCCATAAGAAGTGGGAGAAAAGCCAGCAAAGAAAGAGACCAATAGCAAAGCTCAAAAAGCCCCAGTGCCAGGAAGGAACTATACATCTAAACAGTGTCTGAAGGTTGACCTTTACGCACTGTTGTGACCCACTTCCAACCTAAACCGTTTCCTGGGTGAGAGGACACCCTCATTTTTCATTGTATGTTGTACTGATCTTACAAACTTTCTTAGATTGGGAAAAAAAGCCTCAAGATTAACTTTTTTCCTCTTGGTCTCATTCAGGAACCTTGTCAGTTCCCTCACCGTGTACTTTGACCCTTCTGCCTGACTGGCTGTCAGCTCCGGACCCATTGAGGAGGAGTCTGAAAAAAAGGCCTCATCATCCTCTTCCTCAGACTCACCTTCCTCCTCCTCATCTCCATCTCCCATCCTGATCACCTGCCCTTCCTCTCTGGTCAGCCCCCTTATGTACACCACCATCCATAACCTGACTAAGCCCAGCCTCATCTACATCACCGTCTGTAGCCTGACTAGGTCCAGTTTCTGATGCCTGCGTCTCATTGCCCACCTGCACGTTCACCTCGATTTCCCCAACTGGCACTTGTACCCTCACCTTGTCTACGGCCTTTATGTGGGCATACAAATCTCTTATGGCCCAAATCCCCACACTCAAAACACATTAGACTGTGCTGGCAAACCCTGCGTAGAGCACCTCACCATGCTCACTTTAAAAATACACATTTAGCTGTTGCTCATTGTTATTCAGACACATTAACATTTGCCTCTGGAACACAACATGCTCGACGGCATCTGCCTGAAAACCTGGCAACAGTACAAATCTGCTAGCAAACTTACCAAACCGACTCACTTCTTTCTTTATTTGATCATGCGTAATAAATGGAGGCAAATTAGCGATTACCACTCTAGTCGAAGGACTCGACAGGTGAGAAATCGGCATCAACACATTCCTTACAAATAATCCTCAGAATGTATCAATTCAGCTCAACTACACATGGCCTCTCAACTACCAAACACTCCCAGCATGCAGAAAGAGAGAAAGAGAGAGAGAGAGAGAGAGAGAGAGAGGGGGCTCCTGAGTTCTTCTGCAAAAAATATAGAATTAGAGTTGGATAAATGTAGATAAAATTGTATTATTTTTGCACAAGGACTTACACAGGATACTAACCTCAATACTAAAAAGTTCAATCCAAATCACAATTCCATACCTGAATGGACTATTACTACCAAGGACTATCATTAAAAAACTTCTAACAAACCAAAACCTGCAGAAGAAACACAGCGGAACCTGGAAATACCATCCGACACATAACTGAGTGAGTAATATTCAGTCTGAACCTACTTCTAAAGCCAGAAAGTGAAAGAGAATGATCTCTAGGTTATGTCGTTATATAAAGCTAAGAAAACAAGTGTAATAAGCTGCTAGAACAGAACAGACCTGGTGGCACCTTCAATTAGCACTGGTGTGAAGTCAGATGTGTGAAAAGTCTTGAGCCCAACAATGGCAGGAGAGTTTCACAGCCCCCTAATCCCAAATGCAGAGGCCTTTAAAGCCCCAATTAGGCTGATCCCTGTCCAGAGGTCATTACAATACAGTACCCCATGGATATTCACAATAACACTGCAAGGAACAATGCTGCTACAGTCCGGAAGGTGAGCAACGGTCTGATCATCCTCCCGTAGTTGGAGTAGGCTCTCACCCCCCTCTCTGCTAGCCTTCCCCATTTGCGCCAGGTGATCGTGGTGACGAAGTAGGTGTCCCTGTTCGTCGACCGTCTGGGGGATGTCCTGATTTCCTGCTGCATCCATTTGGTGAGGCAGACTTCTGTAAAGTAGACGCTGGGAGTTGAGAAGCAAGTGCAGGTGCAGTTCAATTATAAACGGAACATGGCCCAATACAAGAAACACGAGTAGCTTACAGACATGAAACACATAGTCAATACTGCCTTGGGAATGAACCTAAGGGAGAGCCAGATAAAGGGAAGGTAATGAGTGAGTTAATGGTGTCCAGGTGAGCCTATGATGAATGCCAGGTGCGTCTAATAATGGTTGCCAGGACCGGTGGTTAGTAAACCAGCGACATCGAACACCGTAGGGGAGGAGCGTGAGTAGACGTGACAACTGTAGACTAGTTTATCACTGACCTCAACCCAGAGTCTCTCAGAGCGTCCACAGTCAGTCCACTGACACCCCTATCAGATCACAGTAAAATCACAGTCTACTTGAACAGAGCCATGCTCAATCATGAGGCATCAAAGCCAAAGGAACTGAATAATATTCAGAAATGCTATAGATGGAAGAAAAATAGAGCAACAACCAATTAAATCCCTTCCAGACAATTTCCTGGACAAAAGGTTTCACTGTCATAGTGAAGGTGTAAACTTGGCAGTAGAAAACCTCAACAGTATATTTGACCTCTCAGCTTCCTCATCAAATCTAAAAATGTCAAGCAGACAACCTAAGAGAATTAACAACAATGACAAATGGTTTGATGAAGAATCCAAAAACCTAAGTAAGAAATTTAGAAATGTATCCAACCAAAAATATAGAGACCCAGAAAACCTGAGTCTACGCCTTCACAATGGTGAATCACTAAAACAATACAGAAATACACTACGGAAAAAGAAGGAACAGCACGTCAGAAATCAGCTCAATGTAGCTGAAGAATCCATAGAATCGAATCACTTATGGGAAGATTGGAAAACTCTCAAAGAGTTATCTATCCAAAACAGAGATGAATGGATAAACTTCTCCAATATTTTTGGCTCGATAACAAAGAAAAAACAGCAAAAATATATACATGATCAAATACAAACCTTAGAATCAACTATTAAAGACCACCAGAACCCACTGGATTGTCCAATTACATTGAATGAACTACAGGACAAAATACAAGCCCTCCAACCCAAAAATGCCTGTGGGGTTGATGGTATCCTAAATGAAATTATAAAATATACAGACCACAAATTCAAATTGGCTATACTTAAACTCTTCAACATTATCCTTAACTATGGCATTTTCCCCAATATTTGGAATTAAGGACTGATCACCCCCTGATCATCGATCAGCAACCTTGGGAAAATCCTCTGAATTATTATTAACAAAACATGAGAAAATCCTGAGAAAAAAAAGACAATTATTTGACACATTGGAAAAAAACAGAGCAAACTGGAATGCTGTTTGGCCCTCAACGAGAAAAGGGCAACCAATGAAGAACAAACACCATTGTAAATACAATCAATATTTCTGTTTATTTATTTTCCCTTTTGTACTTTTAACTGTTTGCACATCATTACAACACTGTATATTGACATAATATTACTTGCTTTGGCAATGTAAACATATGGAGAGAGAGAGAGAGAGAGAGAGAGAGAGAGAGAGAGAGAGGGAGAGAGAGAGCACCGAGCGCTGTGCGATGTTGGGTAATGGTTGTAGATGCTGTGTATGTAGCGGTAGCTGTAGCTGAGCTCCCTGTGGAGGGTTTAACATATCTGCTGCTGAGACACTCTGTAGGGATTGGCTTTTAAACCACACATATGCTGTGAAATGTTGTTCATCTTTATTGTATTAACAAAGGGGTAGTGGTATCATAGTGGTCAGGTTGCTGAAGAGATGGTGTAAATATAACAGTAGGAGGCTAGACAGAGAGACAGACAGACAGAGAGAGATAGATGGGGATTTGTGACCTGTTGCCACAAGAAAAGGGCAACCAGTGAAGAACAAACACCATTGTAAATACAACCCATATTTATGCTTATTTATTTTCCCTTTTGTACTTTAACCATTTGTACATTGTTACAACATTGTATATAGACATAATATGACATTTGTAATGTCTTTATTCTTTTGGAACTTCTGTGAGTGTAATGTTTACTGTTAATTTTTATTGTTTATATCACTTTTGTATATTATCTACATCACTTGCTTTGGCAAAGTTAACATATGTTTCCCATGCCAATAAAGCCCCTTGAATTGAATTGAATTTGTGGATGAATGAGAAAGGAGCAATAGAGAGATGGAGAAAGCAATATAGTTACATTTCAAATTGCTTTCAGTTCTCTCCAATAGGTGTATGTTGACTGTGAGCCAAGGTGAACTCTGTCAAGGCGTCTGCATACTAGGTTGGGTTTGCTCCTATCAGAACTCGGCTACACATACTCCCTTAAAAGACCTTCGCTAGAAACGACATAAAAGCGGTAATAGTTCTGTTTGTCCATCCACGTCGTAGCCAGAATTAATATAGTCAGAATTAATCTAAGATAACTCAAGATAACGCAAGATAAAATAACTCAAGACATTTTTAAGTTTTTGCAGAGGAGATTTAAGTCGCTCAATTTCACAGATAACTAAGATGTTTGGTGCAGTAATTCTCAATGAAGAAATGTACATGAAAACAAGTCGTCTCTCGTTGAACGACAACAAACAGGTCATTGAAGAATCCCTACTGTTGACCAGTCACCGAATGAGAAGTGTAGACTTCGGCTACCGAACTTCGGCTTTGACTCAACAAAGAATAGGAAGCATGCGGGAGCCTTTCCTCTGTTAGTGAAAGTGAATTAGATGAATGTCCATGTGGATTATGGTGTCTTTTAATACCTAATGAGTGTTTAATCCCTGTTCATATCAACCCAGATTCAGGGCCCTGCCCAGTGTCTAATCCATGTTCATATCAGCCCAGATTCAGGGCCCTGACATAGTGTCTAATCCCTGTTCGTGTCAACCCAGATTCTTGGCCCTGCCCAGTGTCTAATCCATGTTCATATCAACCCAGATTCTTGGCCCTGCCCAGTGTCTAATCACTGTTAATGTCAGCTCAGATTCAGGGCCCTGCCCAGTGTCTAATCACTGTTAATGTCAGCCCAGATTCAGGGCCCTGCCCAGTGTCTAATCCATGTTCATATCAGCCCAGATTCTTGGCCCTGCCCAGTGTCTAATCCATGTTCATATCAGCCCAGATTCTTGGCCCTGCCCAGTGTCTAATCCCTGTTCATATCAACCCAGATTCTTGGCCCTGCCCAGTGTCTAATCACTGTTAATGTCAGCTCAGATTCAGGGCCCTGCCCAGTGTCTAATCACTGTTAATGTCAGCTCAGATTCAGGGCCCTGCCCAGTGTCTAATCCCTGTTCATATCAGCCCAAGGGGTTCTATCTATTTTTGTGCTCCCACAACACTAACATGGTTAGGAGCAGGTCTATGACACACAGTGTGAAGCAGCAGTGTGTGTGTGTGTGTGTGTGTGTGTGTGTGTGTGTGTGTGTGTGTGTGTGTGTGTGTGTGTGTGTGTGTGTGTGTGTGTGTGTGTGTGTGTGTGTGTGTGTGTGTGTGTGTGTGTGTGTTTGTGTGTGGCAGGATATGAAAGTTACACTACGGATGCATAATCCAAACGCATCGCATCACCCTCCTGTAACTGAGCAGATGAGTGACATACGGTGGCAGAGAGGTGAAAGCAGAGGGAACGTTTTCAGACAAGAGACAGACATGTCAGAGGGGGCTCTTTCTCTCTCCCCTCTCTCTCTCTCTCTCTCTCTCTCACACTCTTTCTCTCTCTCTCTCTCCTCTCTCTCTCTCTCTCTCTCACACTCTTTCTCTCTCTCTCTCTCTCTCTCTCTCTCTCTCTCTCTTTCTCTCTCTCTCCCCTCTCTCTCTCTCTCTCTCTCTCTCTCTCTCTCTCTCTCTCTCTCTGTTGAAAGAGCTGAAGGGTTTTAGGGAAATGGGTGGCATACATCACCATGGAATTGTAACAGAGAGACATGAGTCATTATTATTTGCTTAATTTGTTGTTGTTGTTGTTGTTGTTGTTGTGTTGTCTGTGTGAGAGATGACCTCCCAGAGGAGTCAGCGGAAACTGATTGTTTATGTGTAGTAATTATGTTATCAGTGTTTGGCTCTCTACTGTGGAATTGGCCAAAATAATTACCGGGAGACATTTCTGTGATATGAAAATCAAGTTGCAATGATTATTTTCTGTGTTTTTTGTTAGCTCTTTTGACAATCACACACACATACACACACACACACACACTCTGATATGCACCCAGCAGCTGCAATGTGTTGTTGTAATTATGGAAGATAAAACTGCAGCATCCACTTGTTATAATGTTTGACGTATTACACGAGATTCCACTGTGTGAATATACATTAATGAGCATCTCTTTCTCTGCCTCTGTGCCTGCATTCTTTTCTCAGTATTCCCAGTGTGTTCTTCTGGCTCTATGTCAAATGTCTATTGCATTTATACAATCCAAATAGCCTTTAATCATTCTCATCCACTCCCTTCCTCTTCCCTCCTCCTTCTCTCTCTTTCTCCCTGCAGTCTGTTCACAGTACTCGCGGGGTGTGTTTGCTATCTTCGGCCTGTACGACAAGCGTTCGGTGCACACCCTGACGTCGTTCTGCAGCGCTCTGCACATCTCCCTGGTCACGCCCAGTTTCCCCACGGAGGGGGAGGGCCAGTTCACCCTGCAGCTCCGCCCCTCTATCAGAGGAGCTCTGCTGTCCCTGCTGGACCACTACGACTGGAGCCGCTTCGTATTCCTCTACGACACAGACAGAGGTACCAGCTGTCAATCAAACAATACGCAATCAATTAATCAGTCAGTAGATCAGTCAATCAGTCAGTCAATTGGTCAGTCAGTCAATCAATCAACCAGACAGTCAGTCAGTAAGTCAATCAGTAAGTCAATCAGTCAGTCAATCAGTCAGCCAATCAGTCAGCCAATCAGTCAGTCAGTCAGTCAGTCAGTCTGTCATTCAATCTTATCATTCTAAGGGAAGCAAGAAGCAGGAAGAGGAGAATGGGATGGAGGGAGCGGGTACCGTACACAGCTCAACCCAGTCATTAACACAGATCAGCTGTACACAGCTCAACCCAGTCATTAACACAGATCAGCTGTACACAGCTCAACCCAGTCATTAACACAGATCAGCTGTACACAGCTCAACCCAGTCATTAACACAGATCAGCTGTACACAGCTCAACCCAGTCATTAACACAGATCAGCTGTACACAGCTCAACCCAGTCATTAACACAGATCAGCTGTACACAGCTCAACCCAGTCATTAACAAAGCTCAACTGTACTTTATTTATTTATTTTTTATTTCACCTTTATTTAACCAGGTAGGCTAGTTTAGAACACCTTTATTTAACCAGGTAGGCTAGTTGAGAACAAGTTCTCATTTTCAACTGCGACCTGGCCAATATAAAGCAAAGCAGTGTGACACAGACAACAACACAGAGTTACACATGGAGTAAACAATAAACAAGCCAATAACACAAACAAGTAAATTTCACAGTAGAGTAAGAAAGTCTATATACAGTGTGTGCAAAAGGCATGAGGAGGTAGGCAATAAATAGTCCATAGTAGCGAATAATTACAATTTAGCAGATTAACACTGGAGTGATAAATGAGCAGATGATGATGTGCAAGTAGAGATATTGGTGTGCAAAAGAGCAGAAAAGTACATTAAAACAATATGGGGATGAGGTAGGTAGATTGGGTGGGCTATTTACAGATGGACTATGTACAGCTGCAGCGATCGGTTAGCTGCTCAGACAGCTGATGTTTAAAGTTAGTGAGGGAAATATAAGTCTCCAGCTTCAGCGATTTTTGCAATTCGTTCCAGTCACTGGCAGCAGAAAACTGGAAGGAAAGGCGGCCAAAGGAGGTGTTGGCTTTGGGTATGACCAGTGAGATACACCTGCTGGAGTGTGTGCTACGGGTGGGTGTTGTTATCAGCCGACTAGATGGTGGGTGGTATATGGGGCTTTGGTAACAAAACAGATGGCACTGTGATAGACTCCATCCAGTTTGCTGAGTAGAGTGTTGGATGCTATTTTGTAGATGACATCGCCGAAGTCGAGGATCGGTAGGATGGTCAGTTTACTAGGGTAACCCTGTCATTCACACAGCTCAACGTTGTCATTCACACATCTCAACCCTGTCATTCACACAGCTCAACCCTGTCATTCACACAGCTCAACCCAGTCATTCACACAGCTCAACCCAGTCATTAACACAGCTCAACCCAGTCATTAACACAGCTCAACCCAGTCATTAACACAGCTCAACCCTGTCATTCACACAGCTCAACCCAGTCATTCACACAGCTCAACCCAGTCATTAACACAGCTCAACCCAGTCATTCACACAGCTCAACCTTGTCATTCACACAGCTCAACCCTGTCATTCACACAGCTCTACCCAGTCATTCACACAGCTCAACCCAGTCATTAACACAGCTCAACCCAGTCATTCACACAGCTCAACCTTGTCATTCACACAGCTCAACCCTGTCATTCACACAGCTCAACGCAGTCATTAACACAGCTCAACCCAGCCATTCACATAGCTCTACCCAGTCATTAACACAGCTCAACCCAGCCATTCACATAGCTCTACCCAGTCATTAACACAGCTCAACCCAGCCATTCACATAGCTCTACCCAGTCATTCACACAGCTCAACCCATTCATTAACTCAGCTCAACACAGTCTATTAAGACAGCTTGTTACAGAACTGACTGTAACTGCAACTGTGATTATTTGTGGAGAGGTTAAACTGTTGACAGAGGTTAAAGGGAGCCCAGGCTCCTTGATGCTGTGTGTGTTTGTAGAGTGGGCACAGCTGATGCCCTCCACTCCAGACTATCGTCATGGGAATACTCAGCACGGAACCCTAAGCCAGACATTCCAACATCCGCATGCCATGCCAGGGTCTCTCTATACCCTCTGAGTGGCTAACAGTGCCAGTCCCTCTATACACCACATTTTCTCACTGTGTGTGCCTCCCTCCTCTCTGCCAGTCTCTCTGTGGCCCGGCTTGGCTCGGTCGACACCAAGGGGATTGGAGGTGCCGTTTCCGCTGCACTCACACGTGATTCGCAGTGGCAGGACCGTTCATTAGCATTTCCCATCAGCCCTGCGCTGTCGGTAATGTGGTGGAAAATGGGCAGTAAGAGGGATCTGTTATATGCTCCATGCTCTGCAGACAGCATGGCACACACACACACACACACACACACACACACACACACACACACACACACACACACACACACACACACACACACACACACACACACACACACACACACACACAGATTTAGCTTCTGCAACTACTGAGGGTTCACCTGTTGCAATGCATTTTAACCTGGGAGGAAATGCTTGTTGAAACATACTGAGGTTTTTTTAAGGCCTATATGTGTGGGAGACATGGTAAGCTGGGAGACATGGTAAGCTGTGTGCCCATTGGTTGACAAAGATCACTTCCCAAGCTGATTCTTATGTGTTCATGTGTCAACTGACACATTTTGGGTCTATAAGCATTTGTTTTTCATTGTACAATTTCTCCTGTTGTCTGTTGTATAGTCAGGGCTTGGTTCTGGTCAGGAGATAGGCACACAGTCTGGACACTGACAGACAGACAGACATACTGTTACACAGTCTGGACACGGACAGACAGACAGACATACTGTTACACAGTCTGGACACGGACAGACAGACAGACATACTGTTACACAGTCTGGACACTGACAGACAGACAGACATACTGTTACACAGTCTGGACACTGACAGACAGACAGACATACTGTTACACAGTCTGGACACTGACAGACAGACAGACATACTGTTACACAGTCTGGACACGGACAGACAGACAGACATACTGTTACACAGTCTGGACACGGACAGACAGACAGACATACTGTTACACAGTCTGGACACGGACAGACAGACAGACATACTGTTACACAGTCTGGACACGGACAGACAGACAGACATACTGTTACACAGTCTGGACACGGACAGACAGACAGACATACTGTTACACAGTCTGGACACGGACAGACAGACAGACATACTGTTACACAGTCTGGACACTGACAGACAGACAGACAGACATACTGTTACACAGTCTGGACACTGACAGACAGACAGACATACTGTTACACAGTCTGGACACTGACAGACAGACAGACATACTGTTACACAGTCTGGACACGGACAGACAGACAGACATACTGTTACACAGTCTGGACACGGACAGACAGACAGACATACTGTTACACAGTCTGGACACTGACAGACAGACAGACATACTGTTACACAGTCTGGACACGGAAAGACAGACAGGCAGACAGACAGACTGTTAGGTAGTTTGGACACAGACGGACAGACAGACAGACAGACAGACAGACAGACAGACAGACAGACAGACAGACAGACAGACAGACAGACAGACAGACAGACAGACAGACAGACAGACAGACAGACAGACACTGTTAGTTAGTCTTGACACAGACAGACAGACAGACAGGCTGAGGAGTATTTACACAGGGACAGCTGTTGTTGGTGATTGCTGTGTCTCTGGGAGTGTTTAGGGGGAACTGTAGAGATCATGATGGAGGCATCAGGGTGAGAGAGACAAACAGTGACAGAAAGACAGAGGGTGATAGAGTCAGGAACCGACAGCAGAGGTGTCAGAGACAGGCGATCAGGACAGTACCGGGAGGCGTGATGGGTACTGTAGTGAAGGGTTGCACTAGACAAACAAGAAGGAAGAGGGAAGTAGCGAGCGAGGGAAAGGGCGTCTGGGATTTGCAGTGTTTCCGTTTAGTTTGATTGCTACAAGACACTGTTTTTGTTGACTTAACTTTTTGATTTATTTTCCCCCCAAAGTGAGTATATTCTATCTTCAGCTTCAATTTTCTGGAATGTTATTTTTGTGGCCTGCCTGGCATCTCTCCAGGTTGGTGATGTCTGAGTGGTTGTCTTTATGTCTCTGTTCTGTTGTCTAGGTTACGCCATCTTACAGGCAATCATGGAGCGTGCAGGTCAAAACGGTTGGCAGGTGAGCACCACATGGGTGCGCACACACGCACGCACGCACGCACGCACGCACACACACACACACACACACACACACACACACACACACACACACACAGGTTAATTGCTCTGTCTCTGTGCAGGTGAGTGCCATCTGTGTGGAGAGTTTCAACGAGGCAGCGTACCGTCGTCTGCTAGAAGACCTGGACCGCCGCCAGGAGAGGAAGTATGTCATCGACCTAGAGCCTGAGCGACTGCAGTGCATTCTAGAACAGGTGAGTCTGAGAGACTGTAGAGCTTTCTAGAACAGGTGTGTCTGGTGAGAGAATGCAGATCATTCTAGAACAGGTGAGTCTGAGAGACTGCGGAACATTCGAGAACAGGTGAGTCTGAGAGACTGCAGAGCATTCTAGAACAAGTGAGTCTGATGAGAGTCTGCAGAGTATTCTAGAATAGGTGAGTCTGAGAGACTGCAGAGCATTCTAGAACAAGTGTGTCTGGTGAGAGATTACAGAGCATTCTAGAACAGGTGAGTCTGAGAAACGCACGCACGCACGCGCACACACACACACACACACACACACACACACACACACACACACACACACACACACACACACACACACACACACACACACACACACACACACACACACACACACACACACACACACAAAATTCTCTAAGCCTTGTGGTTGTCCGTCCGCATTAGTTTCCCTCTACTCCTCTCTTCACTGAACCCATCTATTTACAGCCAGACTTTGACTCTGACAGTTGAGACTGGTGTGTCTGTCTGCCTCTTCTCTGCTGCTGTCACCTTTGACCCCACTCCAGGGTAACGTCCTATTGGTCAGTCATCTGTCACTACTTCCTTTGCATGCATCACTTCCTTTTCTGGCCAGATCTCCCTTCCTGTCTACTGGTCTGACAAATATGGGCAGACACCAGCAGCTCTACACACACAGACTCACACGCACACACAAATGCACACGCACACACAAATGCACACACACACACAAATGCACACACACACACACACACTCACACACACACACACAGACACATACACACACACACACACACAAACACACCTGTGCGATGGTCTGCCCAGGAACAGCTGGCTCAGAAGAATTGGCATGGATGGCATCATTAGTCTGACAGAGACTGCTCTGTTTCTGTCTGTCTGTCTGTCTGTCTGTCTGTCTGTCTGTCTGTCTGTCTGTCTGTCTGTCTGTCTGTCTGTCTGTCTGTCTGTCTGTCTGTCTGTCTGTCTGTCTGTCTGTCTGTCTGTCTGTCTGTCTGTCTGTCTGTCTGTCTGTCTGTCTGTCTCGGTCTCTGTCTCTGTCTCTCTCTCTGTCTCTCTGTCTCTATCTCTCTCTCTCTCTCAATTTAATTCAAGGGGCTTTATTGGCATGGGAAACATGTGTTAACATTGCCAAAGCAAGTGAGGTAGATAATATACAAAAGTGAAAATAAAATAAAAAATGAACAGTAAACATTACACTCACAGAAGTTCCAAAAGAATAAAGACATTACAATGTCATATCATGTATATATACAGTGTTGTGATGATGGACAAATGGTTAAAGTTTTTCCTCCTCTATTTTCCTCTTCTCTTCCTCTCTTTCTCCAGGCCATTAGTGTGGGCAAACATGTCAAAGGCTACCATTACATCTTGGCCAACCTCGTAAGTCTGCATTTGCCATCTTAAGAGTGCAATAGTCTAAAGTGGTTTCCTTTCCTTGTCTTCTCCACTCCTGCTCCCCTTCATCTGTGCTAACATGAACCAACTGAACAAGTGAAAGCAAATTCCACTGTCCCTATCCACATAGTGGTTTTTAGATTAGTGCAGATGAAAGAGAGTAGACGAGGAGAGGAAGGGGGGAAGGTTGTGGTAATAACAGGGGGGTTCAGGCAGATGTCTGTGGTTTACCTTGTCTCTGAGGAAAATACGAGTCAACTCTGAACCAGACAGAGCTTTGTGGGGAGGATGGTTTGAAGGCACTTCAGACAGCCCATTCCCTCTCTATCTCCACTCCCCACTCTCCCTCCCTCTCTATCTATCCCTCTCTCTATCCCACACTCTCCCACTCTCCCTCTATATCTATCTCTCTCTCGCTCTCTCTCTCTCCCTCTCTATCTATCTCTCTCTCTCTCTCCCTCTCCCTCTCCCTCTCTCTCTACTCTATTCCTTGGGAAGAGAAGGTACATCCCTGTCTCAGAGCTTTCATGTTCAGACTTGGCAGGCCAGGTTAATCTTCAAATGCAGTTGTGCCTAGCACCTCTCTCTCTCTCTCTCTCTCATTCTTTTTTTCTTTCTTTGTTTCTTTGTTTCTTTCATTATTTTTTTCTCTCTCTCTCTTATTCTCTTTTCCTTTCTCTCGCTCTCTCAATTACATTTAAGGACTGTTTATCTCTCTCTGTCCTCTCTATTTACCTTTCTCTTCCCCCCCTCTCTCTCTCTCTCTCTCTCTCTCTCTCTCTCTATTTACCTTTCCCTTCCCCCTCTCTCTCTCTCTCTCCCTTCCAGGGGTTTAAAGACATATCTCTAGAGAGGTTTATGCATGGTGGGGCTAACGTCACAGGGTTCCAGTTGGTTGACTTCAGTAAGCCCATGGTCCTCAAACTGATGCAGCGCTGGAACAAACTGGACCAGAGAGAGTACCCAGGCTCTGACAGCCCACCCAAGGTACATACACACGCATACATAATACTGGGAGAGGGTTCTAGAATCATATTGGAGAGAAACCTCTTTCTCCTGTCACAGCTTTTTAGCCAATCAGACTGTGACTTTGAGAGGCAGCAGGAGAGACTCAGCCAATCACACGGTGACAGATGGTGTTAGACACAGAATGGCAGAGAGCACTCTTCCATAGTGTCCTCACACCTCTATCTTCTACCCATTTTCTCCCTCTCTCTCCCTCTCCCTCTCCCCCTCTCCTCCTCCCCATCTCCCTCTCTCTCCATCTCTCCCCCTCTCCCTCTCCCCTCTCCCCTTTCCCTCTCCCCTCTCCCCTCTCCCCTCTCCCTCTCCCCTCTCCCCTCTCCCCTCTCCCCTCTCCCTCTCCCTCTCTCTCAATTCAAATAAATTCAATGGGCTTTATTGACATGGGAAACATATGTTTACATTGCCAAAGCAAGTGAAATGGATAAACAAAAGTGAAATAAACAATAAAAAGTCAACTGTAAATATTACACTCACAAAAGTTCCAAAAGGATAAAGACATTTCAAATGTCACATTATATATATATACAATGTTGCAACAATGTGCAAATATTTAAAGTACATAAAGGAAAATAAATAAATAAATAAAATGTGGGTTGTATTTACAATGGTGTTTGTTCCCTTTTCTTGTGACAACAGGTCACACATATTGCTGCTGTGATGACACACTGTGGTATTTCACCCAATAGATATGGGAGTTTATCAAAATTGTGGTTCTTTTTAATCTGAGGGAAAAATGTGTCTCTAATATGGTCATACATTTGTCAGGAGGTTAGGAAGTGCAGCTCAGTTTCTACCTCATTTTGTGGGCAGTGTGCACATAGCCTGTCTTCTTTCTCTCTCTCCTCTCGTTTTACTTTCTCTCTCTCTCTTTCTCTCTCTCTCTCTCTCTCTCTCTCTCTCTCTCTCTCTTTCTCTCTATCTCTCTCTCTCTCTCTCTCTCTCTCTCTCTCTCTCTCTCTCTCTCTCTCTCACTCGCTCTGTCTCTGTCTCTCTCTCTCTCTCTCTCTCTCTC
This sequence comes from Oncorhynchus nerka, assembly GCF_034236695.1. Taxonomy (NCBI): domain Eukaryota; kingdom Metazoa; phylum Chordata; class Actinopteri; order Salmoniformes; family Salmonidae; genus Oncorhynchus; species Oncorhynchus nerka. The sequence goes on along the minus strand of NC_088409.1, from coordinate 87,617,063 downwards.
TCTCTCACTCTGTCTCTGTCTCTGTCTCTCTCTCTCTCTCTCTCTCTCTCTCTCTCTCTCTCTCTCTCTCTCTCTCACTCGCTCTCTGTCTCTCTCTCTCTCTCTCTCTCTCTCTCTCTCTCTCTCTCTCTCTCTCTATTTTACTTTCTCTCTCTAGTTCTCTCCTCCATTTGTCTGTCTTCTCTCTCTCCCTCTCTCCATCTCTCTCACCCTCTCTCTCTCGTTCTCTCTCTCTCTCTGACTTTCTCGCTCTGCCTGTTCCCTCTCCCACACTCTGGCTGTTATTTTCTCTCTCTCTCTCAGTGACAGCTTCAGAATGGTGTAACATTTTTCACCCTGATATTGCTGTTAATTGTGTATCATCATTTTAATATTTATATGATAAATCTTTGTTAAAGGATGGCCAGTCCATCAATTGTCATCCACTGATGAGTGTACACAATCTCAGATTCTAGTTTGTGTGTGTGTGTGTGTGTGTGTGTTTGTATAAGTGTGTGTGCTTGTATTAGTGTGTGTGTTTGCATTAGTGTGTGTGTTTGTATTAGTGTGTGGGTGTTTGTGTGTGTGTGTGTGTGTGTGTGTGTGTGTGTGTGTGTGTGTGTGTGTGTGTGTGTGTGTGTGTGTGTGTGTGTGTGTGTGTGTGTGTGTGTGTATTAGTGTGTGTGTTTGCATTAGTGTGTGTGTTTGTATTAGTGTGTGGGTGTTTGTGTGGGTAAGTGGGTGGGTGGGTGAGATTTTGAGTTTGTCATTCTCAGCGTTCTATTCCTGGAATACGCTATGAAACCAAGTGGCATTCGCTGACATCAAACCATTATTGGAGTCACCTTTCAATACCAAAATAACTAACATTTCAGTTTTGTCAGCGGGATGCAGATGCTTACTGAATTAGTGAATGACAAGGCCCTTTATATACAATTAAACAGCCAGATTTATGTATTATCAAATAACATTTTATTGATCACATACATATGTTTAGCAGATGTTAGAACAAAGAACGGGCTATGTTTTACATATACCTATCAAAGACTATTTAGACTACACTTCCAGTGTCACTGCAGAACACTTCCAGTGTCACTGTAGAACACTTCCAGTGTCACTGCAGAACACTTCCAGTGTCACTGTAGAACACTTCCAGTGTCACTGTAGAACACTTCCAGTGTCACTGTAGAACACTTCCAATGTCACTGTAGAACACTTCCAGTGTCACTGCAGAACACTTCCAGTGTCACTGTAGAACATTTCCTGTGTCACTGTAGAACACTTCCAATGTCACTGTAGAACACTTCCTGTGTCACTGCAGAACACTTCCAGTGTCACTGTAGAACACTTCCAATGTCACTGTAGAACACTTCCTGTGTCACTGTAGAACACTTCCAATGTCACTGTATAACACTTCCTGTGTCACTGTAGAACACTTCCTGTGTCATTGTAGAACACTTCCAATGTCACTGTAGAACACTTCCTGTGCCACTGTAGAACACTTCCAGCATCACTGTAGAACACTTCCAATGTCACTGTAGAACACTTCCAGTGCCACTGTAGAACACTTCCAGTATCACTGTAGAACACTTCCAGTGTCACTGTAGAACACTTCCAATGTCACTGTAGAAGACTTCCAGTGTCAATGTAGAACACTTCCAATGTCACTGTAGAACATTTCCAATGTCACTGTAGAACACTTCCTGTGTCACTGTAGAAAATGTCCAATGTCACTGTAGAACACTTCCTGTGTCACTGTAGAACACTTCCAATGTCACTGTAGAAGACTTCCAGTGTCAATGTAGAACACTTCCAATGTCACTGTAGAACATTTCCAATGTCACTGTAGAACACTTCCTGTGTCACTGTAGAACACTTCCTGTGTCACTGTAGAACACTTCCAATGTCACTGTAGAACACTTCCAGTGTCACTGTAGAACATTTCCAATGTCACTGTAGTACACTTCCAATGTCACTGTAGAACACTTCCTGTGTCACTGTAGAACACTTCCTGTGTCACTGTAGAACACTTCCTGTGTCTCTGTAGAACACTTCCTGTGTCACTGTAGAACACTTCCAATGTCACTGTAGAACACTTCCTGTGTCACTGTAGAACACTTCCTGTGTCACTGTAGAACACTTCCAATGTCACTGTAGAACACTTCCAGTGTCACTGTAGAACACTTCCAGTGTCACTGCAGAACACTTCCAGTGTCACTGTAGAACACTTCCAGTGTCACTGTAGAACACTTCCAGTGTCACTGTAGAACACTTCCAATGTCACTGTAGAACACTTCCAGTGTCACTGCAGAACACTTCCAGTGTCACTGTAGAACATTTCCTGTGTCACTGTAGAACACTTCCAATGTCACTGTAGAACACTTCCTGTGTCACTGCAGAACACTTCCAGTGTCACTGTAGAACACTTCCAATGTCACTGTAGAACACTTCCTGTGTCACTGTATAACACTTCCTGTGTCACTGTATAACACTTCCTGTGTCACTGTAGAACACTTCCTGTGTCATTGTAGAACACTTCCAATGTCACTGTAGAACACTTCCTGTGCCACTGTAGAACACTTCCAGCATCACTGTAGAACACTTCCAATGTCACTGTAGAACACTTCCAGTGCCACTGTAGAACACTTCCAGTATCACTGTAGAACACTTCCAGTGTCACTGTAGAACACTTCCAATGTCACTGTAGAAGACTTCCAGTGTCAATGTAGAACACTTCCAATGTCACTGTAGAACATTTCCAATGTCACTGTAGAACACTTCCTGTGTCACTGTAGAAAATGTCCAATGTCACTGTAGAACACTTCCTGTGTCACTGTAGAACACTTCCAATGTCACTGTAGAAGACTTCCAGTGTCAATGTAGAACACTTCCAATGTCACTGTAGAACATTTCCAATGTCACTGTAGAACACTTCCTGTGTCACTGTAGAACACTTCCTGTGTCACTGTAGAACACTTCCAATGTCACTGTAGAACACTTCCAGTGTCACTGTAGAACATTTCCAATGTCACTGTAGTACACTTCCAATGTCACTGTAGAACACTTCCTGTGTCACTGTAGAACACTTCCAATGTCACTGTAGAACACTTCCTGTGTCTCTGTAGAACACTTCCTGTGTCACTGTAGAACACTTCCAATGTCACTGTAGAACACTTCCTGTGTCACTGTAGAACACTTCCTGTGTCACTGTAGAACACTTCCAATGTCACTGTAGAACACTTCCAGTGTCACTGTAGAACACTTCCAGTGTCACTGTAGAACACTTCCAATGTCACTGTAGAAGACTTCCAGTGTCACTGTAGAACACTTCCAATGTCACTGTAGAAGACTTCCAGTATCAATGTAGAACACTTCCAATGTCACTGTAGAACATTTCCAATGTCACTGTAGAACACTTCCAATGTCACTGTAGAACATTTCCAATGTCACTGTAGAACACTTCCTGTGTCACTGTAGAACACTTCCAATGTCACTGTAAAACACTTCCTGTGTCACTGTAGAACACTTCCTGTGTCACTGTAGAACAAGCTTCTCAAAGAAAGATAGAAGAAAGTATTGAGATAAGATAAAGGGAAGATCATGAAAAGGGCATGGTTTATAACCACCCCAACACAGACTGTGTGAGTAAGAAGGGAGAGATAAACATGCAGAGTCAGAGTGATGTGAAGCGCATCCTCTGAGTTTATCATCCCCTCATTCTTCCTCTCCTCCTTTCCTCCTTTCCTTCTCTTCTCCTCCTGTCCTCCTCTCCTCTCTCAGTTTGGTCTCTGTCATAATGTGAATGCTTCCTGCTGTGGGTGTGACAGCCTTTGTAGCAATGTGTGTGTATGTGTGTGTGTGTGTGTTTGTTGAAGTGAGGGCACCCTGCTATGTGTGTGTGTGTTTTGTTGAAGTGAGGGCACCCTGCTATGTGTGTGTGTGTTTGTTGAAGTGAGGGCACCCTGCCATGTGTGTGTGTGTGTTTGTTGACGTGAGGGCACCCTGCTATGTGTGTGTGTGTGTTTGTTGAAGTGAGGGCACCCTGCTATGTGTGTGTGTGTGTTTGTTGAAGTGAGGGCACCCTGCTATGTGTGTGTGTGTGTTTGTTGAAGTGAGGGCACCCTGCTATGTGTGTGTGTGTGTTTGTTGAAGTGAGGGCACCCTGCTATGTGTGTGTGTGTGTTTGTTGACGTGAGGGCACCCTGCTATGTGTGTGTGTGTGTTTGTTGAAGTGAGGGCACCCTGCTATGTGTGTGTGTGTGTTTGTTGAAGTGAGGGCACCCTGCTATGTGTGTGTGTGTGTTTGTTGACGTGAGGGCACCCTGCTATGTGTGTGTGTGTGTTTGTTGACGTGAGGGCACCCTGCCATGTGTGTGTGTGTGCTTGTTGACGTGAGGGCACCCTGCTATGTGTGTGTGTGTGTTTGTTGACGTGAGGGCACCCTGCTATGTGTGTGTGTGTGTTTGTTGACGTGAGGGCACCCTGCTATGTGTGTGTGTGTGTTTGTTGACGTGAGGGCACCCTGCCATGTGTGTGTGTGTGTTTGTTGACGTGAGGGCACCCTGCTATGTGTGTGTGTGTGTTTGTTGACGTGAGGGCACCCTGCTATGTATGTGTGTGTGTTTGTTGACGTGAGGGCACCCTGCTATGTGTGTGAATACCTCCGTAGTGCTGTTTGTCTTACCTGATTACAGATCTGTTAGATAAACCTCCTCTTGAAGACTGTCATGTCTCTCTTAAATCATTATCTTATTGCCGCAGACGGGTCTCATGGGGATCCATTCATTCACATAAATGGGACTTATTTCATACATTTCTGCAGAGTTCTTCGTGAAGGAAAGAGAGGAAGGTTCCACACCACTTTCTCACTTTCGTATGTTACTTTGTTATTTTCAGATGATCTCATTTGCTCTTTGTAGCTTTGGCAACCATGTGTGTGGTTTCTAAACCTGTTCCTGCTTCTCCCTGTAGGCTTTACAGACGCTCCCCACCCCTTGGCTGCAACCCTTCTAATTAATGTACCCTGTGTGCACAACCCATGTGGAATTCCAGGTCTCTGGCAGCGTTTGAACTGCTTATATGCAGTCCAGAATGCAGAGTTCATCTCAGCCTATGCTGGCCAACAGTCCCTTGACTTTTTGGCCCTGACAGAGACATGTATCACCCCAGCGAACACTGCTACTCCAGCTGCTCTCTTCATCAGACCACATGTTCTCTCATAGGGGATGGCACAGGGCTACTCATTTCTCCATATCCTCATTTGAATTCCATGCTATCACTGTCACTTGTCCACTCAAGCTTGACATTGTTGTCACCTATCTCCCCCTCTTCAACCCTATTCTCCTCCCTTTTTGCATCTTATGATTCGCATCATAGGAGCTATCCAGCTCGGCCCTCCTATCCAGCTCGGCCCTCCTATCCAGCTCGGACCTCCTATCCAGCTCGGCCCTCCTATCCAGCTCGGACCTCCTATCCAGCTCGGCCCTCCTATCCAGCTCGGCCCTCCTATCCAGCTCGGCCCTCCTATCCAGCTCGGCCCTCCTATCCAGCTCGGCCCTCCTATCCAGCTCGGCCTCCTATCCAGCTCGGACCTCCTATCCAGCTCGGCCCTCCTATCCAGCTCGGCCCTCCTATCCAGCTCGGACCTCCTATCCAGCTCGGCCCTCCTATCCAGCTCGGCCCTCCTATCCAGCTCCGTGGCTGAGTGACTCATTGCAAGCTTATAGAATAGGGCTGCGGCAGCTGAGTGAAAATTAAGGAAAACTAACCTTCTGGAGGACCTATCATCCTTTCAGTCCCTTCTCTCTACTTTATCTTCCTATGTATCCACTGCAAAAGCAACTTTCTATCACTCTAAATTTCAAGCTTCTGCCTCTAACTCTAGGAAACTCTTTTCCACCTTTTTCTCCCTCCTTTATCCTCCACCCCTCCCCCTTCCTGCTCCCTCTCTCCGGACGACTTTGTCAACCACTTTGAAAAGAATGTTGACGACATCTGTTCCTCATTGACCCAGCCTATTGAGTCCACTGGTTCCACTCATTCACTCAGCCTATTGAGTCCACTGGTCCCACTCATTCACTCAGCCTATTGAGTCCACTGGTCCCACTCATTCACTCAGCCTATTGAGTCCACTGGTCCCCCTCACACATAACTACCCTATGCCTCGACCTCTTTCTCCCCTCTCTCTCTAGATAAAATCCTGCGATTAGTGACGGCTGGCCACCCGACAACCTGCCCGCTCGACCCCATTCCCTCCTCCCTTCTCCAGACCATCTCCTCCTCCCTTCTCCAGACCATCTCCTCCTCCCTCCTCCAGACCATCTCCTCCTCCCTTCTCCAGACCATCTCCTCCTCCCTTCTCCAGACCATCTCCTCCTCCCTTCTCCAGACCATTCACTCCTCCCTTCTCCAGACCATCTCCTCCTCCCTTCTCCAGACCATCTCCTCCTCCCTCCTCCAGACCATCTCCTCCTCCCTTCTCCAGACCATCTCCTCCTCCCTTCTCCAGACCATCTCCTCCTCCCTCCTCCAGACCATCTCCTCCTCCCTCCTCCAGACCATCTCCTCCTCCCTTCTCCAGACCATCTCCTCCTCCCTTCTCCAGACCATCTCCTCCTCCCTCCTCCAGACCATCTCCTCCTCCCTCCTCCAGACCATCTCCTCCTCCCTTCTCCAGACCATCTCCTCCTCCCTTCTCCAGACCATCTCCTCCTCCCTTCTCCAGACCATTCCCTCCTCCCTTCTCCAGACCATCTCCTCCTCCCTTCTCCAGACCATCTCCTCCTCCCTCCTCCAGACCATCTCCTCCTCCCTTCTCCAGACCATCTCCTCCTCCCTTCTCCAGACCATCTCCTCCTCCCTTCTCCAGACCATCTCCTCCTCCCTTCTCCAGACCATCTCCTCCTCCCTTCTCCAGACCATCTCCTCCTCCCTCCTCCAGACCATCTCTGGAGACCTTCTCCCATTCCTCACTTCCCTCATCAACTCATCCCTGACTACTGGCTGCATCCTCTCTGACTTCAAAATGGCCCGAGTCGCTCCCCTCCTCAAGAAACCAACAGTCGACTCATCTGACCTTTAAAACCCTCTTCTTTCTTTCCTTTTGAAAACACTTGAGTGTGCTGTTTCTGATCAACTCGTTATCTCTCTCAGAACGATCTTCTTGACCCCAAACAGCCAGGCTTCAAGACTGGTCACTCAATCGAGACTGCTTTTCTCTGTGTCATGGAGGCTCTCCGCACTGCCAAAACGGACTCGCTCTCCTCTGTTCTCATCCTCCTAGATCTATCCGCTGCCTTTGACAGCGTGAACCATCAGATCCTCCTTTCCACCTTCTCAGGCCTGGGCATCTCAGGCTCTGTACACTGTTGGATTGCATCCTACCTGGCAGGCTGCTCCTACCAGGTGATGTGGAGAGGATCTGTGTCTGCACCACGTACTCTCACTACTGGTGTACCCCAGGGCTTGGTTTTTGGCCCTCTCCTCTTCTCTCTATACACCAAGTCACTCGGCTCCATCATATCCTCACATGGTCTCTCCTATCATTGCTATACGAATGACACTCAACTACTTTTCTCCTTCCCCCCTTCTGACACCCAGGTGGTGACACGCATCTCTGCATGCCTGGCAGATATCTCAGCTTGGATGTCGGCCCACTACCTCAAGCTCAACCTCGACAAGACCGGAGCTGCTCTTCCTCCCAGGCAAGGCTTGTCCACTCACGGTTGACAACTCCACAGTGTCACCCTCCCAGAGTGCAAAGAACCTTGGTGTGACCCTGGACAACACCCTGCCGTTCTCTACAAGCGACCCTACCTCACACAGGAAGTGGCAAAGGTCCTAATCCAGATAAATGTCATCACCTCTGCAACTCACTGTTGGCTGGGTTCCCTGCTTGCTCCACCTAACCCCTGCAACTTATCCAGAACACTGCAGCCTGCCTGGTTTTCAACCTTCCCAAGTTCTCACATGTCACTCCGCTCCTCAGCACACTCCACTGGCATCCAGTTGAAACTTAGATCCACTAGAAGACCATGTTGCTTCCCTACAGAGGAGCAAGATGAACTGCCCCTCCCTAACTTCAGGCTTTGCTCAAACCCTACACCCCAACCCGAGCACTCCGTTCTGCCACCTCTATTCTCTTGGCCCTCCCACACATACGGGATGGCAGCCCAGTCCAAGCTCTTCTCTATCCTGGCACCCCAATGGTGTAAGCAGCTTCTCCCTACCCATCTTCCAAAAACACCTGAAACCTTGCTCCTTCAAAGAGTATGTTAAATAATCCCCTTTTTCACCATAACCCACCCCCCAAAAACCTGAACCTGAACCAACACTTGCAATTGACCGTAAGTCGCTCTGGATAAGAGCAACAACTAAATGACTAAAATGTTCAAATGTAATCCAGTGGATCGTCAAGAGAGGAACCCACAGCCTGAAACAGGCCTTTCCTAATTACTCAAACAGACATCTTCATGTCTGCTATAGGCTCTAGGCTGTTGATGTAAAATCATCTAATCTACTCCTTTCTCTCTCCGTCCTCCTCCTCTTCCTCTCTCCCCGTCCTCCTCCTCTTCCTCTCTCCCCGTCCTCCTCCTCTTCCTCTCTCCCCGTCCACCTCCTCTTCCTCTCTCTCCGTCCTCCTCCTCTTCCTCTCTCTCCGTCCTCCTCCTCTTCCTCTCTCCCCAGTACACCTCGTCTCTGACATATGATGGGGTGTTGGTGATGGCCGAAGCCTTCAGGAACCTGCGTCGTCAGAAGATAGACATCTCCCGTAGAGGAAATGCTGGAGACTGTCTGGCCAACCCAGCTGCTCCCTGGAACCAGGGCATAGACATGGAACGCACACTCAAACAGGTCATCTTTGGTCCTATGTGTTCCTTATTGTTCTATGTTGTTGCCTGTTCTTTGTTCTGACCTGTGTTCTCTGTTGTCCTGTCTCCAGGTGCGTATCCAGGGTCTAACAGGTAACATCCAGTTTGACCACTACGGCCGCAGAGTCAACTACACGATGGACGTGTTTGAACTGAAGAGCAACGGACCACAACGGGTAGGAATAGACACACAGGCATGTCGGAGAAATTATTTTGATTTGATGAAAATACAGTTTTGCCTGGTTTTAACCCCTCCCCTACCTCTCTCAGATTGGCTACTGGAATGACATTGACAAACTGGTTCTGGTCCAAAATGAGGTGTTGTTGTCCAATGACAGCACCAGCTTGGAGAACAGGACAGTCGTCGTGACAACTATCATGGTAATGTACTCCTCTGGCTCCTCTCCTTTCCGTAAACACACAGAGGATGCATCCCAATGATCTAAAATGGCTTCCTATCCTGAACTCCTGTCCTTCATCTGTACTGGCATGAAACAACTTGACAGGTGGAAAGTCAATATGGTATATGCTGTTTTCTCAAATCAGTACAGATGACTGAGAGGAGGATTTGTTAGACTGTTGAGATGCACCCACATTGAAGCAGAGAGCAGAGCGCCCTCAGTGCCTCTAGTGGTCAGAACTGGTAGTGACACCAGTGTGTTTGACCAGTGTTCCTAAGGGTATTGTAGCAGTAGCAGGCCATGGTGAGGGAGGAGTGAGTAAGGGCTGTACGAGAGGAATCAGACATGTCACTGGCAGGTTGTCGTTATATTAATTTGGATTTCGTTGACGTCACCTGTCAAGTGTGAAAGAGAGAGGAGTTTTAGTCCGTTTACCTTATACCGTGTCCCCCCCTCCCTTCTCTCTATGGACGTCTCTCTCTTTCCCTCTTTCTCTCTCTCCCTCCCTCCCTCTCTCCCTCTCTCTCCCTCTCTCTCTCTCTGGATGATCTATGACCCTGTCAGATGGCCATGGCTAATGTTACCTCAGCCACCTCCTCCTCTTTGCAGCCACTGATGAGGAAGCCTCTGCTCCGACACTGAAGACTTACAGTACAGACAGACAGACATACAGATGGGAGATGGATTCACAGAAGGACTCACATACTGACAGACTGAGCCAGAGAGACTCTAGCTCTCTATCGCTCTGCAATTCTATTGCTGTGGAATTGAGAGAAGAGGAATCACAGGAAGACACAGATGAACCGACCGGCAGGACACTATCTATCTATCTATCTATCTATCTATCTATCTATCTATCTATCTATCTATCTATCTATCTATCTATCTATCTATCTATCTATCTATCTATCTCTACATTTTCTTTGTCTTGCCTTGGCTTGTTCTTCTCTATGTGGGAACTATAGACACAGGAAGTTTGAATGTTTTGGGAATTATCTTTTTGGATGTTCTGGGAATTTGAAAGGAATTGTATTCCATAATGCTTTTTTGTTTTTGAAGGAATTAGACTGGGTGCTGAGAAAAAGACACAGATCAGACAGGGGCCATTCGTGCAGAAACACACACACCCACACAGACTGCGCATACAGAAAGCACAACCTCAAAGTGTATGCATGCATAGACACACCTTCACTCATAGAGAACATAACAATTGCGCACACACGCACGCAAGCACGCACACACGCACGCACACATGCTACTGGGAGCTGCGTGTGTGTGTGCCAGATGCGACGTGTTGTCTGTGACGACTGAAATTAATGTTGCATCACCATGACGACGTCCCTGTTAGCCCCCACTGCTGAGAGTCGTCACATGACGTCACGCCCCCAGCAGATAGCAGCTCTAGGCATTCTATTTCTCTAGTGTCCTCTAGACTGCATCAGAGCTGCTTTCACTGCATGGTCTCCCATCCTCTAGCATTCATCTACGTCACTCTAGTCTAGATGAATCTGCAGCTAAGTTGTCCCTGATGTTGAAGTTGAGGAACTCTGGTAAACGTATTATGTTGTACTGCATATTGTATTGGCTGGCTGCACCTTTAGGACCAGGGTTGGGGTTAGTTACATTGTTTTATTCCAGCCAATACAGAAAGTAAATCAAATTCCAATTCTACAATTTTCTCATTGAATTGGAATTGGAATTTCAGTGTACTTCTTAAATTGTAATGGAATTGACCGCAACCTTGATTAGGAGCTGTCTCTTTCTGGTGCCTCTGCTGCTGTTCCACTGTTTCATGTCCTATCTACTTGAACCCTTCTCCACTAAAACCTCTCTCTCTATTTTCTCTCTCATCTCGCTTTTCTCTTTCTCCCCTTTACCTTATCTTCTCCCATGTAAACCTCTCTCTCTCTCTCTCTCTTGCCATCTCTACACTGTCTCAGCCCTCTCTTTCCTCCCTCCTTTCCTCTCTCCCTTTTCATCCATTCTCATGTAAGACATCTGACGTGGTGTTCAGCAGAATTAAACGTCACTTTTCCAAGCACACTCCCAGTATCCCTCCATGCACCTGCAATGAGACCACACACACACACACACACACACACACACACACACACACACACACACACACACACACACACACACACACACACACACACACACACACACACACACACTGTAGCAAAAGAGTCTGCAACACACTGATAACAAAGTTTAAAGTGGTTTAAACATGAAATAACCCACTGTTGGCAAAGCAAAGGTTTGTACATTCGTACGTTCGTGCGCGTGCGTGTACTATCACTGCTAAATACTCTACAAAGTCTTCTGTTCTGACGTTAAACTATTGCCCTTTTAATATGCTAATATTTTCAGAACAGTGAGGCAGGTTAAAAGAGAATTATCCAAAGTCATAAGTAGACTAAAATCAAGATGAGCCCATGTTCTTTCTACACCATCTGTTCTCTAGATCCTCATACACAGTACAGTATACCATCTGTTCTCTAGATCCTCATACAATTACAGTACACCATCTGTTCTCTAGATCCTAATACAATTACAGTACACCATCTGTTCTCTAGATCCTCATACAATTACAGTACACCATCTGTTCTCTAGATCCTAATACAATTACAGTACACCATATGTTCTCTAGATCCTCATACACAGTACAGTTCACCATCTGTTCTCTAGATCCTCATACACATTACAGTTCACCATCTGTTCTCTAGATCCTCATACACAGTACAGTTCACCATCTGTTCTCTAGATCCTCATACACAGTACAGTACACCATCTGTTCTCTAGATCCTCATACAATTACAGTACACCATCTGTTCTCTAGATCCTAATACACAGTACAGCACACCATCTGTTCTCTAGATCCTCATACACATTACAGTTCACCATCTGTTCTCTAGATCCTCATACACAGTACAGTACACCATCTGTTCTCTAGATCCTCATACACAGTACAGTACACCATCTGTTCTCTAGATCCTAATACACATTACAGTACACCATCTGTTCTCTAGATCCTCATACACATTACAGTACACCATCTGTTCTCTAGATCCTCATACACAGTACAGTACACCATCTGTTCTCTAGATCCTCATACACAGTACAGTTCACCATCTGTTCTCTAGATCCTCATACACAGTACAGTACACCATCTGTTCTCTAGATCCTCATACACAGTACAGTACACCATCTGTTCTCTAGATCCTCATACACATTACAGTACACCATCTGTTCTCTAGATCCTAATACACAGTACAGTTCACCATCTGTTCTCTAGATCCTCATACACAGTACAGTACACCATCTGTTCTCTAGATCCTCATACACAGTACAGTTCACCATCTGTTCTCTAGATCCTCATACACAGTACAGTACACCATCTGTTCTCTAGATCCTCATACACAGTACAGTACACCATCTGTTCTCTAGATCCTCATACACATTACAGTACACCATCTGTTCTCTAGATCCTCATACACAGTACAGTTCACCATCTGTTCTCTAGATCCTCATACACATTACAGTACACCATCTGTTCTCTAGATCCTCATACACAGTACAGTACACCATCTGTTCTCTAGATCCTCATACACAGTACAGTACACCATCTGTTCTCTAGATCCTCATACATATTACAGTACATTCGGATTCATATTTTAAGATGGTCCCTTTTGTACCGTCTAATAAAATGGAATAAGATGCATATTATGTACCTTCACAACAGATGGCATGAAATATGAACTCAGCTCGGGTTTAGACTGTTGATGGGATGATTTTGGTGTGGATTATGCCTTTAAGACCCAACTATGGGTTTGTAGGTTGGAGCAGCACGGCTATGTTTGGGAGAATCTCTGTCTGTGTTTGTGACTTCATTAAGAGTGATTCATGTTGAGTTAATGGAGAGAGAGAGAGAGATCTCAGAGGGGCTGCTAATGTGTGTATGATAATGAGGTTTAGAAAAATATGCTATGGACAACATGTACAAATGTGACAAGATTCTGCGTTAAAGATAATGTACATTCTATTAATGTTTAGCCACTTGATAAATGCAAATATATGCACATCAGGCTTGATTCTACCTTGAGATCCATGTGAGTAACTCAGATATTCACACAACTCTCCCATTTACATTGAGTTACAGTGTAGTGTACACGCCTCAAGTTAGGACATAGCCCAGTATGGCTTGAGATGTGTTTCTTTGGTGATATCATTCCAGACTAATGGTATGTAACTGATACAATGTAAACATGTCTCTAAAAATGTTATGCATTTATATTTCCCCCTTTGATTTGTGTAAAAACAATATGTTTCATTTGATGTGACCTATTTACCTGTGTGCTTTATTCTGGCAGGTTCCTTGGTGAGCCAGGAATGAAGTCTCTTGAAATGTATCAATTTCACTTGTAAATTAACATTATAAATGAAAACGTGTACATGAATTTGATTTTTTAAATTTTATATTTCATATAATGTTTATACAGCTATTTCAATGAAATTGATAGATGGTAAAAACCATTTGAAAGCCTATGAGTGTGAGTACTATAATAGCTTCCTTTCACGTTTCATACATTCAATCATTTGAATCTGGGAGTGTAATCTGCTACGTCAGACGATTGTTCTGTAGACTAGAGGAAGAGGCCTCAGGCCTTGTACCACCTGTGTGTCTCTCTGGAACTACACCCTGCTGATGGATGTGCGTGTCAGTCAGGGTGTGTGTGTGTTTGCCTGCCCGTGTGTGTTCTTACTGCTAATTTCTCCTGTTTGAGGTGTAAAGGTTCTCTCCAGACAGAGAATTCAGCTTCTCTGTGTATCTACCTCTAGACCTGCTACCTCTCCACTCTATAGCTGCTGACCTCTCTCTTCTACCATTCTGTCATTCACTTGTTCTTTTTAACATACATCATCAGTCAGCTTTTTTCTTCAAAAGGAGGTGCTTAGTCTTAGAGGGAAGACCGAGTACAGAAACTTGGCACCAGTCACAGACTATAATGATATACAACAGTGCTCCTCACACAGTGGACTTTTAAAACGCCCTGTAATATTTTCTTTGGTTGCCATAAAATGTTCTGTCTCAATCACTGTGGTACCGTCATCCAGTGGAGGCTTTGGCGCCAGCTGAATGTCATTCCAAAAAGCTCCTCCCTCTCCAAAATAGGCCCCCGATTTGTTAGTCAGTGGTCAGTGTGAGTTCATTGGTCAGTTTGACCTCCCCGCACCACCCTCTCTGTCTCTGATTGGTGTGTTTGTGGATGTAGGAAGGTCCGTATGTGATGCTGAAGAAGAACTGGGAGATGTTTGAGGGGAATGACCAGTTCGAGGGCTACTGCGTGGACTTGGCCTCAGAGATCGCCAAACACATCGGCATCAAGTACAAGATTGCCATCGTCCCTGACGGCAAGTACGGAGCCAGAGACCCCGAGACCAAGATCTGGAATGGCATGGTGGGAGAACTGGTCTATGGGGTAAGGATGGAGAGAGGAAAGGGTTGGAGGGAGGGAGGAATGGATGGAGGGGTATATAGATGGATTTTGGAAATTGA
>NC_088409.1:87589756-87597256 GCF_034236695.1 Oncorhynchus nerka | reverse complement strand
TATTACCTCTATCATGTATCATTTGAATCCTCTCTGAGTTCTTGTTTTTTGTGAGAAAGTAACTTTGTGTGTATGTGTACATGCGTGCTTGTAATCATGTTTGTGGTACAAGTAACAGTTGCATTACCTGAGGGAAGGACCAGGTGGTCCGTCTTCTGATGTCTAACTGTCTCCCCTCTCTCTCTCTCTGACTCTCCTCCCTCCCCCTCCCCTCTCTCTCTCTGACTCTCCTCCCTCCCCTCCCCTCTCTCTCTCTGACTCTCCTCCCTCCCCTCCCCTCTCTCTCTGACTCTCTGACTACCCTCCCTCCCCTCCCCTCCCCTCTCTTTCTCTGACTCTCCTCCCTCCCCTCCCCTCCCTTCTCTTTCTCTGACTCTCCTCCCTCCCCTCCCTCCCTCCCCTCTCTCTCTGACTCTCCTCCCTCCCCTCCCCTCTCTCTCTCTGACTCTCCTCCCTCCCTCCCCACTCTCTCTCTGACTCTCCTCCTCCCCTCCCCTCTCTCTCTGACTCTCCTCCCTCCCTTCCCCTCTCTCTCTCTGACTCTCCTCCCTCCCCTCCCCACTCTCTCTCTGACTCTCCTCCCTCCCTTCCACTCTCTCTCTGACTCTACTCCCTCCCTCCCCTCTCTCTCTCTGACTCTCCTTCCTCCCCTCCCCTCTCTCTCTCTGACTCTCCTCCCTCCCTTCCCCACTCTCTCTGACTCTCCTCCCTCCCTCCCCTCTCTCTCTCTGACTCTCCTCCCTCCCTTCCCCTCTCTCTCTCTGACTCTCCCTCCCTCCCTCCCCTCTCTCTCTCTGACTCTCCTCCCTCCCTTCCCCTCTCTCTCTCTGACTCTCCTCCCTCCCCTCCCCTCTCTCTCTCTGACTCTCCTCCCTCCCTTCCCCTCTCTCTCTCTGACTCTCCTCCCTCCCCTCCCCTCTCTCTCTCCCTCCCTCTCACTTGAAGACACGTGTTAGCTCCCACTCCTTGAGTTTGAGTGACAGTCCAATTCCAGCCTCAGCCCTGGTAATGGCAGACACACACACACACACACACACACACACACACACACACCAACATCAACATACACTTACACATACACACCTGCCATTTGCCCTGTCCCCATGTGTGATTATGAATAATAACCATCACACAATTCTATGCTAATCTCATACTTATTCCATGGTCAACGGTTCTATAGCCATCGGTATCCTATCCTATCAGTATCCTATAAAGGTATTCTATAGCCATAGGAATTCTATAGCCAACAGAGGTTCTATAGCCGTCGGTATTCTATAGCCGTCAGTATTCTATAGCCATCATAATTCTATAGCCAACGGAGGTTCTATAGCCAAAGGTATTCTATAGCCATCGGTATTCTATGGCCATTGGAATTCTATAGCCAACGGTATTCTATAGTCAAAGGTATTCTATAGTCAATATTATTCTATAGTCATCGGAATTCTATAGCCAACGGAGGTTCTATAGCCAAAGGTATTCTATAGCCATCGGTATTCTATGGCCAATGGAATTCTATAGCCAATGGAATTCTATAGCCAACGGTATTCCATAGTCAATGGTATTCTATAGCCATCGGAATTCCACATCCAATGGAGGATCTATAGCCATCGGTGTTCTATAGCCATCGGAATTCTATAGCCAATGGAATTCTATAGCGATAGGGTTTCTATAGCCAATGGAATTCTATAGTCAATAGTATTCTATAGCCATCAGAATTCTGTACACAACGGAGGTTCTATAGCCAACGTTATTCTATAGTCAGTGTTATTCTATAGCCATCGAATTCTATAGCCAACGGAGGATCTATAGCCAACGGTATTCTATAGCCATCGGAATTCTATAGCCAACAGAATTCTATAGCCAACGGGTTTCTATAGCCAACGGTATTCTATAGCCAATGGTATTCTATAGACATTGGAATTCTATAGCCAACGGAGGTTCTATAGCCATCAGTATTCTATATCGAATTCTATAGCCTATGGAATTCTATAGCCAACCGTATTCTATAGCCAACAATGTCAATGGTATTCTATAGCCACCGGAGGTTCTATAGCCAAAGGTTTTCTATCGCCAAAGGAGGTTCTATAGCCAAAGGCATTCTTTACTCAATGGTATTGTATAGCCAACGGTGTTCTTTAGCCATCAGTGTTCAATAGTCAATGGTATTCTATAGTCAACAGAGGCTCTATAGCCAAATGTATTCTATAGCCATCGGTATTCTATAGCCATCGAAATTTTATAGCCAACAGAGGTTCTATAGCCGAAGGTATTCTATAGCCATCGGTATTCTATAATCAATGGTATTCTATAGCCAAAGGTATTCTATAGACTTCAGAATTCTATAGCCAACGGATGTTCTATAGCCATCGGTATTCTATAGCCATCGAATTCAATAGCCAACGGATGTTCTATAGCCATCGGTATTCTATAGCCATCGGAATTCAATAGCCAACGGAATTCTGTAGCCAATGGTATTCTATAGCCAATGGTATTCTGTAGACAATGGTATTCTATAGCCAACGGTTTTCTATAGCCAACGGTATTCTACAGCCAACAGTGTTCTATAGTCAATGGTATTCTATAGCCATTGGAATTCCACATCCAATGGAGGATCTATAGCCATCGGTGTTCTATAGCCATCGGAATTCTATAGCCAACGGAATTCTATAGCGATAGGGTTTCTATAGCCAACGGAATGCTATAGTCAATAGTATTCTATAGCCATCAGAATTCTGTAGACAACGGAGGTTCTATAGCCAACGTTATTCTATAGTCAGTGTTATTCTATAGCCATCGGAATTCTATAGCCAACGGAGGATCTATAGCCATCGGTATTCTAAAGCCATCGGAATTCTATAGCCAACAGAATTCTATAGCCAACGGGTTTCTATAGCCAACGGTATTCTATAGCCAATGGTATTCTATAGACATTGGAATTCTATAGCCAACGGAGGTTCTATAGCCATCAGTATTCTATAGCCAATGGTATTCTATAGACATTGGAATTCTATAGCCAACCGTATTCTATAGCCAACAGTGTTCTAATGTCAATGCTATTCTATAGCCACCGGAGGTTCTATAGCCAAAGGTTTTCTATAGCCAAAGGAGGTTCTATAGCCAAAGGAGGTTCTATAGCCAAAGGCATTCTGTACTCAATGGTATTGAATAGCCAACGGTGTTTCATAGCCAACGGTGTTCTTTAGTCAATGGTATTCTATAGCCACCGGAGGTTCTATAGCCAAAGGTTTTCTATCGCCAAAGGAGGTTCTATAGCCAAAGGCATTCTTTACTCAATGGTATTGTATAGCCAACGGTGTTTCATAGCCAACAGTGTTCTTTAGCCATCAGTGTTCAATAGTCAATGGTATTCTATAGTCAACAGAGGCTCTATAGCCAAATGTATTCTATAGCCATCGGTATTCTATAGCCATCGAAATGTTATAGCCAACAGAGGTTCTATAGCCGAAGGTATTCTATAGCCATCGGTATTCTATGTTCTATAGCCATCTGTGTTCTACAGTCAGCGGTGTTCTATAGCCAACTGTGTTCTACAGCCTACGGTGTTCTACAGTCAGCGGTGTTCTATAGCCAGCGGTGTTCTATAGCATAGCCAAAGGTGTTCTACAGCCAACGGTGTTCTACAGTCAACGGTGTTCTATAGCTAATGGAATTCTTTCGCTAACGGTATTCTATAGTCAATGGTATTCTATAGCCATCGGCATTCATTAGTCAACCAAATTCTATAGCCAACGGTATTCTATTGTCAATGGTGTTCTATAGCCAATGGTATTCAATATCAACATAGCCAACTGTGTTTTTCAGCCAACTGTGTTCCATAACCAGAGGTTTTCTATAGCAATCTGTGTTCTATAGCCAGAGGTTTTCTATAGCAATCTGTGTGCTATAGCCAGCGGTGTCTATAGCCAAGGGTGTTCTACAGCCAACGGTGTTCTACAGCCAACGGTGTTCTATAGCCAACGGTGTTCTACAGCCAACGGTGTTCTACAGCCAGCGGTGTCTATAGCCAAGGGTGTTCTACAGCCAACGGTGTTCTACAGCCAACGGTGTTCTACAGCCAACGGTGTTCTACAGCCAACGGTGTTCTACAGCCAACGGTGTTCGATAGTCAACGGTGTTCTACAGCCAACGGTGTTCTACAGCCAACGGTGTTCTATAGCCAACGGTGTTCTACAGCCAACAGTGTTCTACAGCCAACGGTGTTCTATAGCCAACGGTGTTCTTTAGCCATCAGTGTTCAATAGTCAATGGTATTCTATAGTCAACAGAGGCTCTATAGCCAAATGTATTCTATAGCCATCGGTATTCTATAGCCATCGAAATGTTATAGCCAACAGAGGTTCTATAGCCGAAGGTATTCTATAGCCATCGGTATTCTATGTTCTATAGCCATCTGTGTTCTACAGTCAGCGGTGTTCTATAGCCAACTGTGTTCTACAGCCTACGGTGTTCTACAGTCAGCGGTGTTCTATAGCCAGCGGTGTTCTATAGCATAGCCAAAGGTGTTCTACAGCCAACGGTGTTCTATAGCTAATGGAATTCTTTCGCTAACGGTATTCTATAGTCAATGGTATTCTATAGCCATCGGCATTCATTAGTCAACCAAATTCTATAGCCAACGGTATTCTATTGTCAATGGTGTTCTATAGCCAATGGTATTCAATATCAACATAGCCAACTGTGTTTTTCAGCCAACTGTGTTCCATAACCAGAGGTTTTCTATAGTAATCTGTGTTCTATAGCCAGAGGTTTTCTATAGCAATCTGTGTGCTATAGCCAGCGGTGTCTATAGCCAAGGGTGTTCTACAGCCAATGGTGTTCTACAGCCAACGGTGTTCTATAGCCAACAGTGTTCTACAGCCAACGGTGTTCTACAGCCAGCGGTGTCTATAGCCAAGGGTGTTCTACAGCCAACGGTGTTCTACAGCCAACGGTGTTCTACAGCCAACGGTGTTCTTTAGCCATCAGTGTTCAATAGTCAATGGTATTCTATAGTCAACAGAGGCTCTATAGCCAAATGTATTCTATAGCCATCGGTATTCTATAGCCATCGAAATTTTATAGCCAACAGAGGTTCTATAGCCGAAGGTATTCTATAGCCATCGGTATTCTATGTTCTATAGCCATCTGTGTTCTACAGTCAGCGGTGTTCTATAGCCAACTGTGTTCTACAGCCTACGGTGTTCTACAGTCAGCGGTGTTCTATAGCCAGCGGTGTTCTATAGCATAGCCAAAGGTGTTCTACAGCCAACGGTGTTCTACAGTCAACGGTGTTCTATAGCTAATGGAATTCTTTCGCTAACGGTATTCTATAGTCAATGGTATTCTATAGCCATCGGCATTCATTAGTCAACCAAATTCTATAGCCAACGGTATTCTATTGTCAATGGTGTTCTATAGCCAATGGTATTCAATATCAACATAGCCAACTGTGTTTTCCAGCCAACTGTGTTCCATAACCAGAGGTTTTCTATAGCAATCTGTGTTCTATAGCCAGAGGTTTTCTATAGCAATCTGTGTGCTATAGCCAGCGGTGTCTATAGCCAAGGGTGTTCTACAGCCAACGGTGTTCTACAGCCAACGGTGTTCTATAGCCAACGGTGTTCTACAGCCAACGGTGTTCTACAGCCAGCGGTGTCTATAGCCAAGGGTATTCTACAGCCAACGGTGTTCTACAGCCAACGGTGTTCTACAGCCAACGGTGTTCTACAGCCAACAGTGTTCTACAGCCAACGGTGTTCTACAGCCAACGGTGTTCTACAGCCAACGGTGTTCTATAGCCAACGGTGTTCTACAGCCAACGGTGTTCTACAGCCAACGGTGTTCTATAGCCAACGGTGTTCTACAGCCAACGGTGTTCGATAGTCAACGGAGGTTCTGTAGCCAACGGTTTTCTATAACCATCGGAATTCTATAGCCATCGGAATTCTATAGCCAACAGATTTTCTATAGCCAAAGGTATTCTATAGCCATCGGTGTTCTATAGCCAATGGAATTCTATAGCTAACGGTATTCCATAGTCAATGGTGTTCTATAGCCAACAGATTTTCTATTGCCAAAGGTATTCTATAGCCATTGGAATTCATTAGCCAACGAAATTCTAGAGCCAACGGTATTCTATTGTCAATGGTGTTCTAAAGCCAGTTTCATTAGCCAATGAAATTCTAGAGTTCTATTCTATTGTCAATGGTGTTCTATAGCCAACGGAGGTTCTATTGCCAAAGGTATTCTATAGCCATCGGTATTCTATTGCCAAAGAAGGTTCCATAGCCAAAGGTATTCTATAGCCAAAGTTATTCTATAGTTAACGGTATTCTATAGCCAACGGTATTCTATAGCCAACTGTGTTCTACAGCCAACAGTGTTCTATAGCAATCTGTGTCCTGTAACCAACGGTGTTCTATATCCATCTGTGTTCTATAGCCAGCGGTGTTCTATAGGCAAAGGTGTTTTTCAGCCAACGGTGTTCTATAGCCAACAGTGTTCTATAGCCATCTGTGTTCTATAGCCAGCGGTGTTCTGTAGCCAAGGGTGTTCTACAGCCAACGGTGTTCTATAGCCAACGGAGGATCTATAGCCAAAGATGTTCTATAGCCAACAGTGTTCTATAGCCAACGGTATTCTGTAGCCAATATTGTTCTGTAGCCAACGGTGTCCTATATCCAACGGTGTTCTACAGCCAAATCTGTTATTTTGCCAAAGGTGTTCTGTAGCCAAAGGTGTTCTATAGCCAAAGGTGTTCTATAGCCAAAGGTGTTCTATATCCAAAGGTGTTCTATAGCCAAAGGTGTTCTATATCCAGAGGTGTTCTATAGCCAAAGGTATTCTATAGCCAAAGGTGTTCTATAGCCAAAGGTGTTCTATATCCAAAGGTATTCTATAGCCAAATATGTTCTATAGCCAAAGGTGTTCTATAGCCAAAGGTATTCTATAGCCAAAGATGTTCTATAGCCAAAGGTGTTCAATAGCCAGAGGTATTCTATAGCCAAAGGTATTCTATAGCCAAAGGTGTTCTATAGCCAGAGGTATTCTATAGCCAAAGGTATTCTATAGCCAAAGGTGTTCTATAGCCAAAGGTGTTCTATAGCCAAAGGTATTCTATAGCCAAAGGTGTTCTATAGCCAAAGGTATTCTATAGCCAAAGGTGTTCTATATCCAGGGGTATTCTATAGCCAAAGGTATTCTATATCCAGAGGTATTCTATAGCCAAAGGTATTCTATAGCCAAAGGTGTTCTATAGCCAAAGGTATTCTATATCCAGGGGTATTCTATAGCCAAAGGTATTCTATATTCAGAGGTATTCTATATCCAGGGGTATTCTATAGCCAAAGGTATTCTATATCCAGAGGTATTCTATAGCCAAAGGTATTCTATAGCCAAAGGTGTTCTATAGCCAAAGGTATTCTATATTCAGGGGTATTCTATATCCAGGGGTATTCTATATCCAGAGGTGTTCTATAGCCAAAGGTATTCTATATCCAG